>NC_041390.1:548030688-548038574 GCF_002162155.2 Triticum dicoccoides
GTGGCGCCACCCACCGCGGGTCGGCTGATCCTCCTCCGCCGGACCGCCGCATCGCCGCCCCGCATCCGTCTCCATCCATTCGTCGCCGCGGACCCCAATCCCGTCGCCCCCATCGCTCGCCCTGACTCCGTCGCCACCCACCGCCACCTCACTGACGCCGCCCGCGCGGCCCCGCCGTCACCCGCCTCCTCAACCTCCCTCCTGCGTGGATCCGGTCGGGGGCAATCGACGCCCCCGATGCCCTGCGCCGACGCCGGACCACCCCGCCGGAGTCACCCCGCCAACCGCCGTCGTCGGCGCCGCCTCCCCGTCTACGTCGCCCGTCCCCATCCTCCGCCTCGCCATCCACCCTGAGCCCGCGGCCCTCCCCGACCGGCCCACTGTGAGCCGCCGTCTCCCCTCCCTTTCTCTGTTTCGCCCGTTGGCCACCATGGCCGTGCTCCGCCCGGCGCGCCCACGGCCAGAGCCAACCCGCTCGCCGGTGCGCCCTGGCCCTGGACGCACGCTCCCGTCGAGCCTAGTCGCAGCCGCCCACGCTCGTCATCCCGTCTGGCCTGGTAGCGCCGCCCTACTCCCCGGCCCGCGCGGCTCGTCACCGCACCATCCACGGCCTCCTGCCGCCCGCTCCCCTCCACGGTTGCCCGCGGCGCCCGGTGGCCTCGTCCCACTCGGGCGTGCCACGCCCGCGCCCGTGGCCCGTAACCGCAAGCACCAGCGCCCGTTTGGCCTGATAGGTCACTGACCGGGTGGCCCCACGGCCCAAAACGTTTTATTTAAAAAAAAAGGAATTAGGAATTAAAAAAATATATAGATAAATAATAAAAACAATTAAATAAATAACAATAATTAAATTAATTAATTAATTAAGGAATTAATTAAGTTAATTAATCATAATTAGATTAACCTAATTAACTAATTAGTTTAATTAAACAGTAGTTAGATTAGTTAAACAGTGATTAGCCTAAACAGTCTATGACCAGTGGGTCCCACACGTCAGATTGACCAGTCAACACCCCTGTTGACTGCTGACGCCATGCTGACGTCATGCTGACGTCAGCAAACACTATTCTGGATAATGTTAATTTAAATAATTAATTAAAATCAGAAAATGATTTAAATCTTTAGAAAATCATAACTTTTAATCCGTAACTCGGATTAAATTATTTTCAACATGAAAGTTGCTCAGAACGACGAGACGAATCCGGATACGCAGTCCGTTCGTTCGCCACACACCCCTAACCTATCGAACTCGCAACTTTCCCCCTCCGGCTCCTCTGCCCGAAAACGCGAAACACCGGGAATACTTTCCCGGATGTTTCCCCCCTTAACCGGTACCACCTCATACCACGTTAGGGCACACCTAGCACCGCTCATTGTCACGTCACGCATCGTCGTGTTTATGTTTGCATTGTATTCATTGTTTCTTCCCCCTCTTATCTCCGGTAGACTACGAGACCGACGCTGATGCCACCGTGTACGACTACGTCACCGACGACCCCTCCTTGTCTGAGCAACCAGGCAAGCCCCCCCCTTGATCACCAGATATCGCCTATTCTCCTCTATACTGCTTGCATTAGAGTAGTGTAGCATGTTACTGCTTTCGTTAATCCTATTCTGATGCATAGCCTGACATTGTCGCTACATCTGTTGATACCTTACCTGCAATCCTAAATGCTTAGTATAGGATGCTAGTTTATCATCATTGGCCCTACATTCTTGTCAGTCTGCCTTGCTATACTATCGGGCCGTGATCACTTGGGAGGTGATCACGGGTATATACTATACATACATCTATACTATACAGATGGTGACTAAAGTCGGGTCAGCTCATTGAGTACCCGCAAGTGATTCTGACGAGGGGGCTGAAAGGACAGGTGGCTCCATCCCGGTAGAGGTGGGCCTGGGTTCCCGACGGCCCCCGACTGTTACTTTGTGGCGGAGCGGCAGGGCAGGTTGAGACCACCTAGGAGACAGGTGGGCCTGGTCCTGTTCGGCGTTCGCGGATACTTAACACGCTTAACGAGATCTTGGTATTTGATCTGAGTCTGGCTACGAGCCTATACGCACTAACCATCTACGTGGGAGTAGTTATGGGTATCCCGACGTCGTGGTATCAGCCGAAGCACTTCGTGACGTCAGCGACTGAGCGGCGCGCGCCGGGTTGGACTGCGTTAACGCAACTTCCTTTGTAATGGAGGTTGCTAGGTCTGCTCACCGGCCGCGTACGCAACGTGCAGGTGTGCTCAGGGCGATGGGCCCAGACCCCTGCGCGCTTAGGTTTAGACCGGCGTGCTGACCTCTCTGTTTTGCCTAGGTGGGGCTGCGACGTGTTGATCTTCCGCGGCCGGGCATGACCCAGGAAAGTGTGTCCGGCCAAATGGGATCGAGCGTGTTGGGCTATGTGGTGCACCCCTGCAGGGAAGTTAATCTATTCGAATAGCCGTGATCTTCGGTAACAGGACGACTTGGAGTTGTACCTTGACCTTATGACAACTAGAACCGGATACTTAATAAAACACACCCTTCCAAGTGCCAGATACAACCCGGTGATCGCTCTCTAACAGGGCGACGAGGAGAGGATCGCCGGGTAGGATTATGCTATGCGATGCTACTGGAGATGCTACTTGGAGACGCTACTTGGAGATGCTACTTGGAGGACTTCAATCTACTCTCTTCTACATACTGCAAGACGGAGGCTGCCAGAAGCGTAGTCTTCGATAGGACTAGCTATCCCCCTCTTATTCTGGCATTCTGCAGTTCAGTCCACCGATATGGCCTCCTTACACATATACCCATGCATATGTAGTGTAGTTCCTTGCTTGCGAGTACTTTGGATGAGTACTCACGGTTGCTTTCTCCCCCCTTTTTCCCCTTTTCCTTTCTTTCTGGTTGTCGCAACCAGATGCTGGAGTTCAGGAGCCAGACGCCACCGTCGACGACGACCCCTACTACACCGGAGGTGCCCCTACTACGTGTAGCCCGCTGACGACGTCCAGGAGTAGTTAGGAGGATCCCAGGCAGGAGGCCTGTGCCTCTTTCGATCTGTATCCCAGTTTGTGCTAGCCTTCTTAAGGCAAACTTGTTTAACTTATGTCTGTACTCAGATATTGTTGCTTCCGCTGACTCGTCTATGATCGAGCACTTGTATTCGAGCCCTCGAGGCCCCTGGCTTGTATTATGACGCTTGTATGACTTATTTATGTTTTTAGAGTTGTGTTGTGATATCTTCCCGTGAGTCCCTGATCTTGATCGTACACGTTTGCGTGCATGATTAGTGTACGATTGAATCGGGGGTGTCACAAGTTGGTATCAGAGCCGACTGCCTGTAGGAATCCCCTTCCACACTCCTTGGCCGAAGTCGAGTCTAGACTTTACAAAACTTTTACTAACTTGGCTGTGTGGCCCATGGGCCCACGTCGCCATTGGGTGGTATTAGGATCTTTTACTCCTCGATCTTTACTCTGGGACTCTGAGCTCTCTTCTATTCGGGTTAAATGATTTTGCTAAAAACAAAACTAACTATAGGTTCTCGCAAGTACTTTCTCCCGGAGAGCCATTTGTTACCGATGACCGCCTGCTGCACCAGAAGATTTCGAAGATACTCTCCGATTTTCTCTCAAGACCTTGTGCCCGTTGCTTTTGCAATTCTCGACCACCGATAAACCCTTATGGATAACTACTTACACTTGCCATTCATACGATCCTCCCCCATTGATCTTGTTATTACAAGATACCCCGAAGTTTTCTCTATTGTTCCGAGAATACGTTGTGCCTACTGCCTAGCAGTTCTTTGCCACACGAATACCCCTTCAAATAAATCCTCGCACTTGTCGAGTATCCGCTCACCCCCAGTTGTTCATGTGTTTCACAAAAGTCTTCAAAATACTATTCGATCTTCCGAAAATCCTCTGGAGCCTTTGGCTCTTGAAATTCTTGCTTGCTTGCATTATGGTTAATCCCATAAGTCTCGTAGTCTTCTTGACATTCCTTGTCATTATCATTTTCAGTCTGTTGACTCAATATGATTGCGAATACACGCAATCATCATTGATCCTTATAAATTACCTTTCCGGCTGAGCTGCAATTCTTTTAACTGGAATTGGTTCTCGACCAATCCAATTGTCGTTGATTGTACCCTAAGGCTATTCAACTTATCCATTCCTAATCAGAGCATTGCTTCTGATCCCTTGACATGGAATTCATAATTCCTTTGCAATTAAGCTTTGAATTAGTCAGTTGTTTCTATCTTCTGATCTCCTTGCATTCTTCTTCTTCTAGTTGAGTACCGATACTCACATCAGCCCCGTTGTGGATCGCCATATCCACTGTTGGATTATTATCCGATAGTGTCCTTCATAATTAATCACCTTGTGAGTTCTTTCTCTGATACATAATGCCTTTGGTAAATTGTATCCTCTCCTTTTTTTTAACCTTGCTCTGCTTTCGAGCTTGTGTTATTTACCTTGGAAGTTTGTAGCATATGTTCCTTAAATGCCCCAATGGGTTGAACCGATGCCTTCCTTAATCGGTGTGAACTCGAAAGATTTCACGGGTCATACTGCTCTGGTAATTCACCAGGTAGGTTTTGACACTGGAATCATTTTATCTAGAGCAGGAATGAAAGGTTATACATTGAAGAAGTGGGAGTCGACCTTGAACTCTGTGTTCATGCCCATGGACACGATGTAGATCTTATCATTAAAGCTTCTCTTAAATTAATTATTCCCTTGGTATAAGTTCTTATACCTGGGATCCTGCCTTTTGCAATCGTGGTTCTGACCATGTTCTCCTGTAAATACCTTTTCTCGGACAGGTTTAAGCACTTGTCTTCTGTAGAGCAATACCCCAGTCCAACCTCTACTTTGATCTATCGTCGAGTATTATCCCCCTGGTATCTCAAGGTTATCACGGAACTGCATAACTTCTTACGAGTTATTCATCAAGTGCTACATTCTCATTGATTCCAATTTTTTGCGGGCTCTGAGTTATTAAACCCTCAAGGACACCGATAACTGAATCGAGTCCACACCACGACTAAACAGCTCTTAGTATTCTTCTTTGCTTACGAGTTTGTACTCGATCTGTCATTCCTAGCCTGCTCGGCTCTAGCAGTATCGTGCTGATCTTAACTGTGCTACCTGGTCCTTCTTCTCGGAGCACAAGTTTCGACGGTGAGCTAATCTTATAATCGATCTTCCTTGTCATACCGTTCGCCTTGAACAACAATCCTTATTTCAAGTTTGTGTCCTACCCATGGTTCCAATAACCTTCCGCTACCTCATTCCTTTGACTTAATGTCGTTGCTGATTGATTACGTCTTCATGGAATCTCTCGACAAATGTGTCGTGATCATCATGACCGTTCTGAGCTCTTCCAGGATATCAATTGAGTTCATGATGAGAAATACCATCCTTGCCCTTGATGATTTGTGTTATCATTGACCACTTTATTGCCTTCCCACCAACACAAGCTTGTTCGTGTTTGGTGTTATACCTTGAGTTCCTTGTTATCCAGTAAATGTTCTTCTTTACCTTGGAACATTAACATCTCTTATGTCCTCAATGTTGTGAGAATTTCACCACCTCTGGAGAATTCTTGATACAAGTGATACTTATCACCATCACCATTCTTTTCCTGGTCACCGTGTTATTTCTAAACACCGACAAATAGACTGTGATGTGTAATCCCAAAACTTCTAGCAACCCTATTGCTTTGAAGTTAATGGTCGGTCCTTCATTCTTAGACTGTTGATTATTGAATCACCATTCTCACATTGGTCGTGCAACCCAACCCATATCTCGGGTGCACCTTTCAACCAATGTTTAATTGTGTATGTTTTCCTCGAGTTTGCTTCCTTATATCATTTGATCTGACAAATGTTATCTCCTTGTTCACCTAATTGTGGAAATCCATCTTTTGGAAATCTCGAAGAATTGTCGTTGAGTTCATCATCCACCTCCTTGTCCTCTCCTTGGGATAATGATGAACTCTTGTTAACGGAAATCACTTCATGGTTCATTTCCCGAGAATCTTACAGTGTCATCCCATCAATTTGTGTTGCACCTTTCTTCTCAGGCATCCTGAGCCCGAGGTATCCTGACACCAATCATACCTGAACCTTGGTCAGATGTGATGGTTTGAACATATTCATTGGTCTTTAACCCGATAAGGTGATGTCATCCTAACACACCTGCCCGGAGGGCCTATTGTTATAGTTCTTCCTTTTAGCAGTGTTAGTCATTCTTCCGTGAGGAAATTGGAAGACTTATTCTATAAGTTGTTCCTGCTGGATCCTTTGTGTTCCCAAAGTCTGATCTTCACCTAATGACCATGTCAATGCTATCTCGAAGCATGCCTGTGGTACTCCGATTTTCAATAAGAACATTCGAAGCCCAATGCTAAATGTTTCTTGCTCAATTATCCAAGCACCGTTGTATGGGTAATGTCATGAAATTTCTCTCCCCTACCTAAGGAGTTTTCTACATAATATCCTGTCATGGATATCATGCTCTGCTTGTCCTTGGGAAGGATATACCCCTGATATACGTGTTTAAGCACATTTTCCTTCCCGTTGTTTTGTTCAAACTTTCTTGTAAACTACTTAATCGAGTAGTGGTAATTCTCCTGCTTATGTAAACACCTCGGTGTACAACTCTGTCAGTAAGACCCTGTTGAAATTGTCGATAGCATTCCGGTCACCACCGATGGACGAGAACTTTGCCTATTGGTCCGCCTCGTTCAACGAGCAGGAAAATGGTTCTCTTCGTCCCTCGCCCCTGGTACCGACATTGTGCCGACATAACTGATAGGCTACCCTCTGACATGCCTTGCTATTGTGACCGTGTGAGATGTCACCGCTCCTATTTTTAACCCACATGGTGGGCCCATAACCCACAGTTCCACGGGATCGAAACCTGACTCTCCTGTACACCCCCTGTTACCAAAGTTATTCCTCACGCGTGGCCTCGTGTGTAATTCACGAGCCACCTTCCGATGAGATCATCAATCTGGTATCAGACGCAATACTTATTCCCATTGCTCTGAACCCCTTTCACACTTCGCTTCAGGCAACGAACGATTGCCTATGCGCTTGAAACTTCTATTTTGCACCTTCTTGCTTTGCTCTCGATATTGTCTTAAATTTCAATTCGAGAGTTACTTTCCGCCACCTTCCTCGTTGTTGTCTACCAGATAATCTACCCTGCAGAGATCCATTCTTCGGTATACCCCCTTAATCTTTCGTTAGTACGATGAAATTTCCGAAGAAAGGATGATGACTCATCATGATGACCTGAAGCAGAGAAAGGAAGACATCAATATAATGGGTCGACCTCTTCGAGAAGAGTAACCAAGACTGAGAAGATCCGTTAGCATTTCGTAATTAGATCCCTTCCCCCTTACTCCTGCTCCTAAATCTCAGGACGAGATTTCTTGTAGTGGAGGAGAATTGTGACACCCGGATAATCAAGCTACAGTAACCTCTGCTAATGACACCACATCACCTCCGTTACTGTCGCTAATCTCGCGTTAGTTCGAAAACGATTCAAATTCAAATTTGAGATTTAGGCGAACAACAAAAGTTTTCAAACATTAAAACTAAAATGTCCAAAATGTGTCAAATAAATCATGGGTAATACTAGTGGAGAAACCACAAATTTTATAAAATGTTTAAAGGCTCTAAACTAATTAAAATAGCAGCTATAACAATTAATTAAATGCCTTTTAGAAATAATAATAATACAAACTATTTTAATTAGGTGTCAAACTTTTGGGGCAGTAGAATAAATTATAACATTAAATTAGGAGTTGTATTTATATTTTATAAAACAGAAATTAAAAGAAAATAGATAAAGAAAAGAAAACAGAAAACAAAGCTAAAAAAAGAG
>NC_041390.1:548039528-548041060 GCF_002162155.2 Triticum dicoccoides
CCCCCCACTCTTTCGTTCTCTTCCCCCGATCTGGATCGAGGTCGGGGGCAGGGACCCGAAGCCGATGCGCCCCGTGGCGCCACCCACCGCGGGTCGGCTGATCCTCCTCCGCCGGACCGCCGCATCGCCGCCCCGCATCCGTCTCCATCCATTCGTCGCCGCGGACCCCGATCCCGTCGCCCCCATCGCTCGCCCTGACTCCGTCGCCACCCACCGCCACCTCACTGACGCCGCCCGCGCGGCCCCGCCGTCACCCGCCTCCTCAACCTCCCTCCTGCGTGGATCCGGTCGGGGGCAATCGACGCCCCCGATGCCCTGCGCCGACGCCGGACCACCCCGCCAACCGCCGTCGTCGGCGCCGCCTCCCCGTCTATGTCGCCCGTCCCCATCCTCCGCCTCGCCATCCACCCCGAGCCCGCGGCCCTCCCCGACCGGCCCACTGTGAGCCGCCGTCTCCCCTCCCTTTCTCTGTTTCGCCCGTTGGCCACCGTGGCCGTGCTCCGCCCGGCGCGCCCACGGCCAGAGCCAACCCGCTCGCCGGTGCGCCCTGGCCCTGGACGCACGCTCCCGTCGAGCCTAGTCGCAGCCGCCCACGCTCGTCATCCCGTCTGGCCTGGTAGCGCCGCCCTACTCCCCGGCCCGCGCGGCTCGTCACCGCACCATCCACGGCCTCCTGCCGCCTGCTCCCCTCCACGGTTGCCCGCGGCGCCCGGTGGCCTCGTCCCACTCGGGCGTGCCACGCCCGCGCCCGTGGCCCGTAACCGCAAGCACCAGCGCCCGTTTGGCCTGATAGGTCACTGACCGGGTGGCCCCATGGCCCAAAACGTTTTATTTAAAAAAAAGGGAATTAAGAATTAAAAATATATATAGATAAATAATAAAAATAATTAAATTAATAACAATAATTAAATTAATTAATTAATTAAGGAATTAATTAAGTTAATTAATCATAATTAGATTAACCTAATTAACTAATTAGTTTAATTAAACAGTAGTTAGATTAGTTAAACAGTGATTAGCCTAAACAGTCTATGACCCGTGGGTCCCACACGTCAGATTGACCAGTCAACACCCCTGTTGACTGCTGACGCCATGCTGACGTCATGCTGACGTCAGCAAACACTATTCTGGATAATGTTAATTTAAATAATTAATTAAAATCAGAAAATGATTTAAATCTTTAGAAAATCATAACTTTTAATCCGTAACTCGGATTAAATTATTTTCAACATGAAAGTTGCTCAGAACGACGAGACGAATCCGGATACGCAGTCCGTTCGTTCGCCACACACCCCTAACCTATCGAACTCGCAACTTTCCCCCTCCGGCTCCTCTGCCCGAAAACGCGAAACACCGGGAATACTTTCCCGGATGTTTCCCCCCTTAACCGGTACCACCTCATACCACGTTAGGGCACACCTAGCACCGCTCATTGTCACGTCACGCATCGTCGTGTTTATGTTTGCATTGTATTCATTGTTTCTTCCCCCTCTTATCTCCGGTAGACTACGAGACCGACGCTGATGCCACCG
>NC_041390.1:548041281-548094478 GCF_002162155.2 Triticum dicoccoides
CCTCTATACTGCTTGCATTAGAGTAGTGTAGCATGTTACTGCTTTCGTTAATCCTATTCTGATGCATAGCCTGACATTGTCGCTACATCTGTTGATACCTTACCTGCAATCCTAAATGCTTAGTATAGGATGCTAGTTTATCATCATTGGCACTACATTCTTGTCAGTCTGCCTTGCTATACTATCGGGCCATGATCACTTGGGAGGTGATCACGGGTATATACTATACATACATCTATACTATACAGATGGTGACTAAAGTCGGGTCAGCTCATTGAGTACCCGCAAGTGATTCTGACGAGGGGGCTGAAAGGACAGGTGGCTCCATCCCGGTAGAGGTGGGCCTGGGTTCCCGACGGCCCCCGACTGTTACTTTGTGGCGGAGCGGCAGGGCAGGTTGAGACCACCTAGGAGACAGGTGGGCCTGGTCCTGTTCGGCGTTCGCGGATACTTAACACGCTTAACGAGATCTTGGTATTTGATCTGAGTCTGGCTACGAGCCTATACGCACTAACCATCTACGTGGGAGTAGTTATGGGTATCCCGACGTCGTGGTATCAGCCGAAGCACTTCGTGACGTCAGCGACTGAGCGGCGCGCGCCGGGTTGGACTGCGTTAACGCAACTTCCTTTGTAATGGAGGTTGCTAGGTCTGTTCACCGGCCGCGTACGCAACGTGCAGGTGTGCTCAGGGCGATGGGCCCAGACCCCTGCGCGCTTAGGTTTAGACCGGCGTGCTGACCTCTCTGTTTTGCCTAGGTGGGGCTGCGACGTGTTGATCTTCCGCGGCCGGGCATGACCCAGGAAAGTGTGTCCGGCCAAATGGGATCGAGCGTGTTGGGCTATGTGGTGCACCCCTGCAGGGAAGTTAATCTATTCGAATAGCCGTGATCTTCGGTAACAGGACGACTTGGAGTTGTACCTTGACCTTATGACAACTAGAACCGGATACTTAATAAAACACACCCTTCCAAGTGCCAGATACAACCCGGTGATCGCTCTCTAACAGGGCGACGAGGAGAGGATCGCCGGGTAGGATTATGCTATGCGATGCTACTGGAGATGCTACTTGGAGACGCTACTTGGAGATGCTACTTGGAGGACTTCAATCTACTCTCTTCTACATACTGCAAGACGGAGGCTGCCAGAAGCGTAGTCTTCGATAGGACTAGCTATCCCCCTCTTATTCTGGCATTCTGCAGTTCAGTCCACCGATATGGCCTCCTTACACATATACCCATGCATATGTAGTGTAGTTCCTTGCTTGCGAGTACTTTGGATGAGTACTCACGGTTGCTTTCTCCCCCCTTTTTCCCCTTTTCCTTTCTTTCTGGTTGTCGCAACCAGATGCTGGAGTTCAGGAGCCAGACGCCACCGTCGACGACGACCCCTACTACACCGGAGGTGCCCCTACTACGTGCAGCCCGCTGACGACGTCCAGGAGTAGTTAGGAGGATCCCAGGCAGGAGGCCTGCGCCTCTTTCGATCTGTATCCCAGTTTGTGCTAGCCTTCTTAAGGCAAACTTGTTTAACTTATGTCTGTACTCAGATATTGTTGCTTCCGCTGACTCGTCTATGATCGAGCACTTGTATTCGAGCCCTCGAGGCCCCTGGCTTGTATTATGACGCTTGTATGACTTATTTATGTTTTTAGAGTTGTGTTGTGATATCTTCCCGTGAGTCCCTGATCTTGATCGTACACGTTTGCGTGCATGATTAGTGTACGATTGAATCGGGGGCGTCACATCTAGTCTGTCAGACCCTGACCGGATAACCTTTACTATAGAGCTCGGGAGTTCTTCCCACCAACTGGCCGGTAGCACGGGAAAGATTTGTAGTGTGTTTCTTGGTTGTACTCCAACATTTAAAAAAAACAAGGTGGTCTACGTCACCTTGATATGCGACCCGGCTGGTGGAGGTCGACTGCGTGAAGGCACTGATCAAGAGACTATCGTTGAACCAGTTTCAAGACCAGCGACCGAAGAAGACATGCAGCTCAGATAGCCCGAGGTACAACCGTGCTTGAAGACCGGTTCAGGGGCTACTCACGGTTTACCGACTAAGGGGCATCTCACCATGATGACTCTTGGCCTGGTAGGGTTGGTCTGGGGACTCCCTTTCTCAGTTTTTGTCCTGGGCCACATAGGGCGGCCCATGGCGAATAACTGAAGATTCCGAACAACTTGACATACAAGACAAAAAACTGGATTCGTGGAGGTCTCTACCTCCTCATACGTAGTCGACTAGGATCCATTTAACCTAAGGGTCCCCTATATGCTATATAAACCAGGGTACAGACTTCTAGATAGACAATTTACAATCTCTCAATCCTTTGTATTCTCGAGACACTCCAACGCAATAAAGCACAAGCAGGAGGTAGGGTATTTATCTCCCCTGAAGATCCTTAGCTTGGGTAAAATCCTCGTCTTTGTTACCATCGTGCCAACCAGCCCAGCTTAGGACATTGTATCGAGGGATCTGTCGGATTTAGCTCCAACACTAGGGCGGTGGCAGCCGAGCAGGCGAGGACACTGGCCCCATGATCAACGAGGAATAGGAGAGGGTGATGGCCGAGATGACCGATAGCGAGTAATCTACTATATCTAAATAGCTAGCACCCACTAACTATTTCTCTCAACATGCAAGCATGCCACATCATCACACAATATGCATGAGAAAAGGCCCACATTCACTATCATATATCTCTCAACATGCAAGCATGCCACTTCATCACGAAACATAATAAATTACAACTATATGTAATCAAGCATAATAAATTATATGTATTTTCAGTTTTAGCTTTTTATATTATTACTTCAAATATTCATGCTACATACAACAAATCACATTGAAACAAAATATTCCCGCAAGCGAGTAATTTGTTTAGTTTGTGTGCTATCTTAGTTTAAATTTGAGGTAATATTACTAGTAGTCACTAAACTTGCGTCGAATGTGCAGTTTACTGCTAGATCTTTGAAAATACTTTTTTTTGGTCATACAACTTGTCATTTGGTTCAAATACAGTCACTCTGTTCCAGCACGTGTGTATTCAGCATGCATGGGTCCATTGTCAGCGACCTGCACTTTTTCAGGGCGACACGCGCACAGCTTTTTTGCCCAAACCCCCCTCGAATCCTGTTTATTTGTGGCCACTGCGTGTCTCTGTCTATCTGGCGTACGGGCACTGGAGCAGAGGAGGGAGATGATAGACATCACAACAAAAGAGTCAGGTGGACATAACTGAGCTGAATCCTCTCACTATCCAACTGGCTACAAGGTGCCTTGGGTTCGAATCCCATGCCACCATGTTTGTTGGAAGTACTGCATTTTACATCTCTGTACTGATTTTTGGATGAAACTGTAGCATTGCTCTGTACTGAATTTTTGGATGAAACTGCAGTACAGATCTATACTGAATTTTACATACAAAATGCAGTACAGTTTTGTATTGAATTTAACCATGAAATTATCACAAAGAATGCAGCTCAGTGCTGAATTTTACAACAGAGATGCAGTACAGACTTGTACTGAATTTAACCATGAACTTTCTGCACACAGTGACCATCATCATGAATCAGACTATGCATACTGATTATTACCAGGCAGAGAGATAGCTCCAAACAGAAAATGTATAATTTGCAAGAAGGAAATCACCCATAATTAACAGGGAGAGATATAGCAGCTTTGAATATAACATGTCCACTGCAGAAATTCAGTCACCATGTTCTGCGCACAAATTCAGTTAACACTGCAGCAGATAACAAATTCAGTTAAGTGCCAATAAAACAAATAGTTATCACTTGCCAATACAGCACATAATGTGCAGATAACATTTGAAGTTAACAAATTCAGTCACATAATGTGCAGCATATTCAGTTAACTGAATTTGCAAACATATTCAGTGTATGCAGTCTAACGAAAATTCAGTAAACATCTGGAACCCCAACCATACTGAACAAATTGATCAACCACCATCTTAACGAATCTGTGCCTAAAGTCATTGATCTGTTGTTTTGATCTTACTTTTTCACACATAAAGCTTCCTCGTTCTTAACCCCCAGAAAAACCCTAGCTTGAATTGCCAAACAGGAGAAATAGATCCTATAAATGTAATGCGCACGGCAAAAATCGTTTACTCACAATACGTACATGAATGAATTAATTGTGATCGCGCCACCATACATGAACCCTACCTTGGCGATACAAGGCACATAAAAGATAGCGGGGAGCAGAGGAGAGAAATGAGACAAAGAGGAGAAGAGACTAACCATATGACGGCGCTGCTTCACTCGGACGTCGACGACGCGGGTCGTCCATCTCCTCCGATGACGGTCGCCTTGACACACCGCCTCCGACGCCTCCGTATCCGCCTCGGAATGGTCAGGAGATGAAGCGGTTAGGAGACACGCGGCAGCCACAAATAGACAAGATTCGAGGGGGGGTTTGGGCAAAAAAGCCGCGAGCATGTCGGCATGAAACAGTGCAGGTCGCTGACAGTGGACCCATGCATGCTGAATACGCATGCCTGGAACAGAGTGACTGTATTTGAACCAAATGACAAGTTGTATGACCAAAAAAACGTATTTTCGAAGATTTAGATGTTTAGAGCAGCAGCCAGCAGAACATTCCCTTCGTGATTGCGACTTTGCAAGCCATGACACCATTGCAGGTTTGGCCACTCTATTATTTTATACTACCTCCGTCCCATAATATAAGATGATTTTGCAAGCTGTTTTAGCTTGCAAAACAATCTTATGTTATGGGATGGAGGAGTAGAAAAGAAGCATCAAAGTTGATCTTTAGCAAAATTTCCTCTGGTCTTGACAACCTATTCAGCTGCCTGACCACTTGTGCATAGTGGCAATCTGCATCACGTGCATCTGCGAAATAGTTTTTTTACTATTGTCAGGAGGTATTTTCTACATCACTTTGCTGGTGCTTGAACAATAATGATGAAAATTTCCATAAAAAAAACAATAATGATGAAGCTGATTCGATTTCATCTAAATCAGTTAGTAAGAAATCGTTATAATCCTGTGTGGTGTGTTCTTGATCTGGTGGGATCTGCAATGTCCACAACGGGCCAATTCACTACTGAGGAAAATTCTTCCAGTAAAGGGAAGGTAAGGAGCCAACCTCAACAAGTCTTCATAAGAAGTTAAGAATTACACAAATCTGCATCTGACAAGGAGGTACCATAATATCAACACCAAATATGTCAAACTTTAGCTAACTACAGTACAAAAGAACTGAAGCGCCAGGCCTTACAGATCATTTCTATCTCTTGTGTAATATAGACTTTTTTTCTAGACTTACGTCGATACTGTTTTAATTATGAATCATGTCCTCAGGCATGCCTCCAGTGTGCATTGTGCAACATACCACTTTACAAATAGGAGGACTGCATTATTGCAGAACCACTTAAAAAAGATAACTCTTGTCGGGGGACTAATCCACGAGCACCTATGGGACCGGCGGACCGAGTCCCTTTCGGTTCGGCGGGGGCGAGGGTCGCACGAAGAGCGGATCGAGGCGAAGCACACGAGCTGTTTACCCAGGTTCGGGCCGCACGGATGCGTAAAACCCTACTCCTACTTTGTGGTTTGTATTGAGTTCTTGCTCGGGAGCGCGGAGTGCTACAGTACACCCCGGCAGCCAACGAGACCGAGCGTGAGTGTTCTCTTTTTCTTCCCTTCCCCTTCTACGTTGCGCATGGGCCTCCTTTTATATGCTCAAGGGGTCACCGGCAGGTGGCAACGCAGACAAGGGTAAACATGGAAAGGTGCTGCGGTTGGTACAGCTACCTGCTACAGTGTATCATACCTAACCCTGACGGCAGGGGACAAGGGCATTAAATGCCCGTCTGCGTCGCTTAAATAGTGCAAAAGGGACCGTCAGGGACGCCACCGCTCGCCACGATGGCAATCTTGTCAGTGCCGCTTGCCACCGCGCACCGCTAGCTGCACAGCCTCCCGCCACGTACGCCTGGAAGGGTCCCAGAGCGACACGTTGGTGGATGTGCTGGAGCGCGGGCACAGAGTGGTGGCTTTCCGCGGCAAGCGCCTTGCCGCGGTCGTTGTCTTGTCGCGTCCGGGAGCTTGTCGCTCACCGGGCCTTGCCGGGACGCGTGGCGCGTCGCGGCAAGTTCCTTGAGATGCCTTGGTTGGCTTTCCCGGCAAGCTCCTCTTGCCGGGGTCTTGTCTCCTTGGCTTGGATACTTTGTCCTTGAATGGCTCCAAAGGAACCACGGAGGACCTTGGCGGTCATCCGGCAAGCCTTGCCGCGGGATGCTGCGACTGCCCGTGCACAAGTTCGGGATACTAGGGTACCCCTACTCTAGTACACCGATAGGAGCCCCCGGGCCTGGGCCACACACGGTGCCGAGCGCTGTTGGGCCAGGCCCAAAACAGGGCACGGGCACGCGCGGCCTAGGTTACGCCGTATGTCTCCCCGTATCCACCGCGCCCTCCCCGAACGGCACGCGTTGAATGCGGCGTCGTGGGAGAGATCGTGGGTGGTTTTTTTATTCGGAAAGGCGGAACGTCCGCCCCCTCCCTCTTTATAAGCATGGGAAACAGGGGTAGTTCGCCCATTCGCCGGTTGCTACTCCAATCTCGGAAATCTCCGCCGCTCCTTCGTCTTCCCAAGGCTGAAAGAGAGCAGCGCCCCGCCCCCCATTGCCACCAGCACCACCAACGCCGTCGACCTCCTCCACCACTTCTGCCATGGCTCCGAGAGCTGACAAAGGGAAGGTTGTGAAGTCGACCGAGGCGCAGCGGCTTGCGGCGCTGCGAAAGGAGCGGGCAATCTCCCCCCCCAAGCTCGCCGCGAGGGAGCTGGGGGAGAATTACTACCTCTTCTGGTCGACGGAGACGCGAGCGCATCCGCGCACGAAGGTATTTCCAGCCGCCGCTTGGAAAATGGCTCCAAATGGATATCCTTTCTTCGCCTTGTTCTTCTATTGCGGGCTCTGTCCGCCTTTCTCTGAGTTTTTCTGCGATATTATGAACACCTACGGGTTCCGCCTCCTTGACTTCACCCCCAATGCTGTTCTGACCATGGCAGTTTTCGCACATCTCTGCGAAAACTTTGTCGGAGTCTATCCCAATGTAGCCCTTTTTCGCCACTTCTTTATGCCCCGAGTAGAGAGAGGAGAGCCTTTATCCGGCGGAATCGCCTGGATCTCGAGGGCCGGCAAGAAGGACACTTATCTAGAGGGAGAGTTCTGCGGCAAGTGGGAGGAATGGAGAGCAGACTGGTGCTAGATTGTCGAGGAGAACCCGCAGTCGTTTACCGCCCAGCGCCAAGCCCTAGTAGCACGCGGCAGCGATTGGAGTGACTTGGCCCCGGAAGACGATAGGCTGAAGATTGCCGTCACCCGGATCCAACGCCTCAGGCTTGCCGGGCTCACTGTAGGCGCTGTTGGCGCAGATTTTCTTCGCCGCCGCATCGCCCCCCTGCAGGAACGGAGGAGACCCGCCTGGGAGTTCAAGAATGCGGCGGATATCATGAGGCTGCCTCTGGGCCTCAACTTCAACTTCACTGTTCTGGAGCTTAACGTGATGCTCCAGGAGCTGTTCAAGTACGACCCTCAACATCCCGAAGTGTTCAGGTTGCCGAAGGGTGTCGTTCCGCTGTGCAACAACTCCGCGCTCGACCGCATCCGTGCAATGATGCCGCTGTGCGATTCGCATGGAATTGTCCCAACTTGGCAAGAGCCTGCAGACGACGTCGTGCAGGAGTTCTTTGACGGCTTGGTAGAAGTGCCGGTCCGCTCCGACGAAAAGAATGGCCTCACCCGCGACACCACCGATGCGGAGATGACACGCATCGCCACTAGGCTGGAAGAGGCGGCGGCAGCCGCAGCCGCGGGCGAATTTGGATTCACCGTGGAGGAGGCAGAGGCAGCAGAGGCGGCAAGCCGTGCCGAGCGAGAGGAGCTTGTCGGCGAGAAAGAGCTTGCCGGGCATGACGTCGGGTCGAGCGAGCCCGCCGAGGATACGAGTGGCTCGCTGGAGATCAACTCCTCTTCCTCCTCATCTTCAGGCAGCTTGCCGCAAGCAGAGCCTCCATCCCCACCAAGAAGGCGTCTCCGCAAGGCCGGGGACATAGCGGGGCGGCGGGCGAGTCAACAGTCGCCGCACCGCGCGACACGCTCCACCGCGGCAAGCACTATTGCCGCGGGAGCACCTCATGCTGCTGCGGCAACTGGAGCGGGGTCCACCCGGACCACCGCTTCTGCTCTTGCCGCTTCTCACGCCGCGGCGGCAGCCGGAGCGGGGTCGTCTCAGACCACCGCCACTGTTCCCGCCAAGCGGCCAAGGGAAACTACTCCTCCGCCTCCTCGCGCCGGACGTGAGCCGGACTTCGACTTCTCCGCGTTCAGCTCCGACGAGGAAGAAGAAGAGACTCTGGCCCAGAGAGTAGCAAAGAGAGCCAAGGTCCCGGTGATTGTCATCAAGGACGAACCCACCGCGACAGCAGGGGGTGCGTCCGAGACAACCTTGCCAGACCCGGCAACTGTTCTCCAGAGCAGCCCCCAGCGTAAGTATATGGTTCGCTTTCCGCTGTTAGGCGCGCATGGATACTCTTTCTTTGCTGACATCTGACTGTTGGTTTGTGTAAGAGCAGAGCAGCCCCACCAGGAGCGCCCGGAGGCCGCCCCCGAAACGCCAAGGGAGAGTCCTCTGGCAAGGGAGAGTTCCCCGGCAAGGGACAGCACCAGCGTCCCCCCGGCGGCGGAGACTATGACTACCGAACCCAGTACAGGTAATCTTCTCTTCAAAGCTTCCCTTGGGTTCTTCTTCTTTTTGGGTATTTGCTTGACTTTTCTCACTTTTCCGGCCATCAGACCCATCTGCTGCGGAGCCGATGGAGACTGAGGTTGCTGCCGACGACGCCGCTGCCACTGAAGAAGAAGCCGGCGCTGATGATCCCGCCGGCGACGAGGCCGCCAAAGCTGCCGCAGCAGCAGCTGGCGAGGGGTCTGGCGATCGCACTGATGGCCCTGAGGCCGCAGGAGCGCCAGGCGCTACGTTGACCGCCGACCCGTCCGCCGTTGCCGCAGCGCCAGGCTCCGAAAAGCCCCAGCCAGGCGTCTACTTAAAGGCCGACGATGGCGTCTTCATCAACCTCCCCTGGGCGTCAAGCTCCAGGGCGCCGGTCGAGGGAGAGAGCTTCGATGGAGAGGTGCTCGCCTCCGCTGGGCTGACGCTAATTGATGTGCCGAGCAGCAGCAGCGGCGAGCCTGAGGAGGAGCGGCTGCTGCGGAAGCTGTTGTCGCTCTACCGCGCGCGGCAAGCCAAGCTGGAATCCCGCGAGGCGCTTGTCGCGAAGGCGGGAGCGGACATCGAGAAGCGTGTGGAGGAGCTCCGGGGTCTCAACCAGGAAGCTCTCCGGTCCCTGGCAGAGGAGCGGGAGCAACTCGCCAAAGAGCAGAAGGCCTTCTTCCTCGAGAAGGCCGAAGTTGAAGAGCAACAGCGGCTTGCCGCTGAGAAGCTGTCTGCGCAGGAGGGCGAGCTGGCGCAGTGGAAAGTTAACCTCGACAGCCACGAGGAGGAGCTTGCCGCGCGTGAGCAAAAATTCGGCGGAGCCCTTAAGCAAGCAGAGGATGCTGCTGCAGTTGCTGAGGCCGCCAAGAAGGAGCTGGAGACGAAGGTGGCGCAGCTGGAGGCCGATCTCAAGGCGAGTGGTGAAGAGCTTAGTGCCGCCAAGGACTCCAACGCAGATCTTGAGTTGAAGCTGACCACTTCAACCAAGACGTTGGACGGCGCCAGGGAGCAGGAGGTGGCCTTGAAGGAGGAGATCAAGGCCGACAAGGCGCTGCTGGCGAGTGCTGCCGCCGCCCAGAATGCTTTTAGGGAGAATGTGGAGCACTGGACGGAGGGTCTCGTGAAAGCCGCCGCAGATATCGACAGGGAGCTGGCGCAGCTGGGGGTGGAGGATCTCGGGTATCCCTCTGATGAGAACCTCCAACCCAGCGCCAAGCTCACCTTGTTCTTCAAAGGCGTGGCGACGGCCCTCCAGCGGCTCCGGGAGAAGATCCCAAAGCAGCTGGCCGACGAGTCGCGCAAGATCTGCGCGGGAGCTCTTCAAAAGGTGTTGGTGAAGGTGGCCTTCCGCAACCCGGGCCTCAACCTCACCAACGTCCTCAAGACCCTGCCTCCGGATGCTGATCTGGAGACGCTCAAGACCCTTGTCGCACCCATTGTGGACAAGGTGAACGGGATCAAGAGGATTGAGGGCGATCTGTAGACTAGGCCGCCTGTTTTCTTCTTTTCTTGTCGCTGCTGGTCATGTTATGAGAACAATCTGTTAGAGCCGCGAAAAGCTACCTTGTAATATAACTCTATTCCGGGTAATGATTTCAATGTTATTCCCTTTACTTGATTCCTCCCTTTGTATGTTTTTGCCCTACGCTTTTAGGGAACTTGCCGGTGCAGGCACCTTAGCCGCGAGCGCTGAGTGCGGAACGTCAGCAGCCTGCCGGCGGTGCCGCTACCGACAAGAAACCTTGTCGCAACTAGTCGCAGATCACTTAAGTTGTTGAGCAGACTCGAAACAAAGTAAGGGCGCAACTAGCTACGAGTTGGTTCCTCCGCGCACAGTTTTTCCATACAAAGTGCGGTCGTTCAAGGGAGATAACTTAAAAAATTTAAAAATCGGATTGCTCAAACTTTGGCAACTTAGCTTTTCTGTTGCTTGCTTTCCGGTAAGGCGAAACTTTCTTGAACGACGCCTGGTCCATACTATTATCTTCTCCTTTCCCCCCCGGCAAACTTGTGGGCGAGGGAACCTTCCTTTCCTTGAGAAAAAAGAAAGAGGAGAAAATAAAGATAAGGAGCCTTGCGGCTCGTTATTGCTTACCGGGGAGTAGGTGCTGCACAAAGTGTCAGATCACATATGCAAAAAATAGAAAGCATGAAATTGACAAGATGTGCGGAGCATATGAGCTTTACTTGTGCACGGGGTCTGCGCCCGGCTTTGTACAAAGGATTACGTGCAACAGCGGCAAGACTTGTACAAAAGGTGGTTGTCGGAACAGGTTCCGGCAACCGCGCCTTACGGGTAAAACTTACGAAGATGCTCAATGTTCCAGGAATTGCTCACCGGAATGCTATCTTCGGTCTCAAGGCGGACAGCGCCAGGCCTAGTGACTCGTTTCACCCGGTAAGGGCCTTCCCACTTCGGCGTCAACTTGTTGGAATTCTTGGCGGACTGAACACGCCGAAGAACAAGGTCGCCTTCCTCGAGACTTCTGGCGTTAACTTTGCGGCTATGGTAGCGGCGCAAAGCTTGCTGGTAGCGAGCAGCCCGTACAGCAGCCTGAATATGGTCTTCCTCAAGGAGTAGCGCGTCGTCTTGTCGCAGCTGCTCTTGCTCAAGCTCATCATAAGCGAGCACTCGAGGTGACCCGTATACGAGTTCCGTGGGGAGAACTGCCTCTGCTCCATAGACTAGAGCGAAAGGTGTCTGGCCAGTGGCTCGATTTGGCATCGTCCTGATCGACCAAAGAACCACCGGCAGCTCCTCGATCCAGTTTCTTCCGCACTTGTGCAGCCTGTCGAAAGTCCTGGTCTTGAGCCCACGCAGCACTTCAGCATTTTCCCTCTCCGCTTGACCGTTGCTTCTCGGGTGAGCAACAGAAGCGAAGCAGACCTTGGCGCCAAGATCTTGGACGTACTGCATGAAGGTGCGGCTTGTGAATTGCGTACCATTGTCGGTGATTATCCTGTTAGGGATCCCGAAGCGGCAAACAATCGACCTGAAGAACTTGACTGCTGACTGTGTTGTCACCTTCCTCACTACTTCTACTTCCGGCCACTTTGTGAACTTGTCGATTGCAACGTACAAGTACTCAAAGCCCCCGACTGCTCGGGGAAAGGGGCCGAGGATGTCGAGCCCCCAGACCGAAAATGGCCAGGATAAAGGGATCGTCTGGAGAGTTTGAGCTGGTTGGTGTATCTTCTTGGAATGAAACTAGCACGCTTCACACTTGGTTACTTGTGCAGTTGCATCCTGGAGGGCTGTCGGCCAAAAGAAACCTTGCCGGAATGCTTTGCTGGCAAGTGCTCTTGCGCCAATGTGGTGACCACATATGCCTCCATGTATCTCTGCCAACAGCTTTTGTCCGTCTTCCCGATGAATACACTTCAATTTCACACCGTTGAGTCTTCTTCTGTACAGTGTGTTGTCGACAAACTGGTACATACTTGACTGTCGGGCTACTCTTTCCGCTTCTTCTTGCTCTTCGGGAAGTTCTCCTGTCTGAAGGAAACGGACAATCTGCTGTGTCCATGCTGGAGCTTGTGGCTCGACAACAAGGACTAAAGGCAAATCTGCTGCTGCGGGAACATCCGCTTCTACGGCGAGAACCTGCAGCTCTGCCGGAGCTTGACGTTCCCCGGCAAGCTTGTCGGAGCAAAACTTGTTGGGAGCTTCTGCTTCAACGGAACAAACCCTAGGCCTTGCCGGAGCAGACTGCTCCTCTGCGCTCTTGGCGTTGATCTTGGGAACCTTCTTGGTGGCGGCTTCGGGAAGCTCTGCCGGAAAATAGTCACCAGAAATCAACTTCCTCTTCTTGCTTTGTCCATTTGATGGCGTTACAGACGGTTGAGTCAGCTTGAGCACAAAGATCCCTGGTTCCACAGGTAACTTAAGTGCGGCGCACTTTGATAGGCCATCGGCAATGGCGTTCTGAGCTCTTGGAACATGCTCCATCTGTAGGCCGTCAAAGTGCTCTTCTAGCTTTCTCACTTCGTCGACGTAGGCTTCCATCAACGGACTCTGATAGCTCTTGTTCACTTGGCAGACGACAAGCTGCGAGTCTCCCCTGACAATGAGCTTCTTGATCCCAAGGTCTGCCGCGATTCTGAGACCGGCAAGCAAGCCTTCATACTCTGCAGTGTTGTTTGTTGCTTGCTCCTTGGGAAAGTGCATCTGGACTACGTACTTGAGGTGCTCTCCGGTGGGTGCGACAAGCAGCACGCCAGCGCCGGCGCCTTGCAGCGAAAAGGCACCATCAAAGTACATCAGCCACTCTTTGCTTGCTTCCTCGACGGGGATGCTTGTTTCTGGAATTTCTTCATCTGGTGTTGGCGTCCATTCTGCTATGAATTCTGCCAATGTTCTGCTTTGGATAGTTGAAGTACTCTCAAACTTGAGGCCAAAGCTTGACAGTTCCAGTGCCCACTCAACAATCATGCCTGTCGCTTCTGGATTCTGTAGTATCCTTTTTAGCGGAAAACGAGTGACAACTGTGATCTCATGTGCTTGGAAGTAATGGCGCAGCTTTCTCGAGGCCATGAGAAGGCCGAAAAGCAATTTCTGCACGCCAGAGTACCTTGACCTAGCCCTCTGCAGAAGGGAACTGACAAAGTAAACTGGGCGCTGTACCATTCTCTTCTGTATCTCCTCGCGCGTCTGCGCAGATCCATCCTTGTCGGGACCAGAGCTTGTCGGGGAAGCCCCCTGCTTGTCGCTGGATGCGCCTGCCGTGGTTGCTGGCTCGTCATCTGCCTCCCTCTCTGCTACTAACGCAGCACTAACCACTTGATTGGTTGCCGCTATATACAGCAGCAACTTCTCTTGTGGCTTAGGTGCGACAAGCGTTGGAGTGGAGGACAGGTATCTCTTCAAGTCTTGCAGCGCAGCCTCCGCTTCCGGAGTCCATTTCATTGGACCTGCCTTTTTCAATATTTTGAAAAACGGCAGGGCGCGCTCAGCAGACCTAGAGATAAACCTGCTGAGAGCAGCCACGCAACCGGCAAGTCTTTGTACATCCTTGACGCGCTTTGGTGCTTCAATCTGCTCAATGGCCTTGATCTCGTCGGGATTGGCTTCGATTCCCCGCTGAGACACGAAGAACCCGAGAAGCTTGCCGGAGGGGACTCCAAACACACACTTCTTGGGGTTGAGCTTGAGGCTGATCTTGCGCAGATTTACAAAGGTCTCGTCTAAATCTTGAATCAGAGTTGCCTTGTCCTTGCTCTTGACCACTATGCCATCCATGTAGGCTTCCACATTTCTGTGTATTTGTGGCTCAAGAGCGACATGGACTACCCTTGCAAATGTTGAACCAGCATTTTTTAAACCGAAAGGCATCCGTATGAAACAGTACGTGCCACATGGAGTGATGAATGCGGTCTTCTCCTCATCCTCTTCTGCCATGAAGATCTGATGGTATCCTGAGTATGCGTCAAGAAATGAAAGTAAGTCACATCCGGCCGTGGAGTCAACAATCTGGTCAATGCGCGGCAAAGGAAATGGGTCTTTGGGACAAGCTTTGTTAACATCGCTAAAGTCGATACAAAGTCTCCATTTCCCGTTCGCCTTGCGCACGACTACAGGATTGGCCAACCACGTAGGATGGAGCACTCTCTGACAAGGCCTGCTGCTTCCAACTTCTTGATCTCTTCTGCGATGAATTCTTGGCGCTCCACTGCTTGCTTTCTGACCTTCTGCTTGACGGGCCGCGCATGAGGACAAACGGCAAGATGGTGCTCAATTACTTTCCTGGGTACACCGGGAATGTCAGACGGTTGCCACGCAAACACGTCGACGTTCGCCCACAGGAAAGCAATGAGCGCGCTTTCCTATTTAGGGTCGAGAGTGGCACTGATGGTGAAGGTACCACCAGTGCCGTCCTCCTTGGCGAACACCTTCTTGGTCTCTGGCGGAGCTGCCATTGTCTTCTTACACTTGCCGATGGAGCTCGATGGTGCGTCCTCGACGGCAGCGCAGCACTCCGAAGAGGTGCGCTTGCCGGAGTGGGCATCAGAACTCTTGCCGAACTTGGTCTTCTTCTTCCACCCGGGAGCTTCAACGGCAGGTGACTTGCGATCTGTTGCGGCTGCCGCTTCCCGGTAGATCTTGTCGGCGCAGATAAGAGCATCCTTCTTGTCGCCAGGGACAGAGATGACGCTTATCGGGCCTGGCATCTTCAGCATGTTGTATGCGTAGTGAGAGGCTGCCATGAACTTGGCGAGTGCTGGACGGCCGAGTATCCCATTGTAAGGCAATGGAAAATCGGCAACGTCAAAAGTGACCCTCTCAGTCCTGAAGTTCACCTCGCTGCCAAATGTTACTGGCAACGTGACCTTCCCCTTCGGCTTGCTCCTTCCCGGGTTGATTCCTTGGAATGTGCCGGTCTCTTCAAGCTCGCTGTCAGGGATCTGGAGTTTCTGGAGTACAGCGGAGGAGATCAGGTTCAAGCCGGCCCCATCGTCAACTAGCATCTTAGTGACCTTGAGGTTGCGGATAGTTGGTGAAACCAACATCGGCAAGCACCCGACCGCAGTTGTGCGATCAGGGTGGTCCTCAATATCAAAGATGATAGGCGTGCTGGACCATTTCAGGAGCTTGCGTGACTCGACAGGTGGTTCCGCCGCATTGACTTCCCGCACCCACTGCTTGAGTTGGCGGTGTGAAGTATGCAGAGAAGCACCGCCGTCAACGCACAAGACCTCTGTGGCTTTCTGGAACTCCTGCTCACTGGTCTCGACACCATCCATGTCTTCGTCGTTGTCGTCATCTTCATCCTTGTCGCGGCCGCGGGAAGGTCTATCTCCTTGCCGCTACTTGGCCTTGCCGCGGCGTCCTCCCTGGCCGGCGCGCTTCTTGTCGGATTCTCCAGCGCCTTCTTGGGCCCTCTCCTTGTCGCGTCGCTCGTATTCAGCCTTTTGCTGCTGGACAAGCTGCTCAACCTTCTTGCAGCTCTGGAGGTCATGGCCCTTGGTGCGGTGGATCTTGCAGTACTGCTTGTCGATGTCGTCCTGCTTGTCGGCGACCGCCACAGTCTGGCAGTTGGTGCATGCGGCAATCTCCTTGCCGGAGCTACCAACTTTGGCTTTCTTGGCGCCACCTTCGTTGCCGGACTGCTCAATGACTAGCACATCTTTGCCTTTCTTCTTCCTGTTGTTCCGCCGCTGGTTTTTCTTTGCCGGGGCAGCATCCTCGCTGTCAGATCCTCCTGCTCCTGTATTCTCTCCGGGGAGTTTCCTCCCTTCCTCAGCACGTGCACACTTGTCGGCCAGGGCATACAGCTCACTGACGTCTCTGATCTTGCACATCGCCATCTCCTCCCGCATCCTGCGGTTACGCACGTTCTGATGGAATGCGCTGATGACCGCGGCAGGGTGGACATTTGGGATGTTGTGCTGTACACGGCTGAATCTCTGAATGTACTTGCGCAGGGGCTCTCCTTCCTTCTGGGCAAGCAGATGAAGGTCACTCTCTTGGCCATGAGGTTTGTGGCCGCCTGTAAAGGCGCCGACAAACTGATGGCATAGGTCTGCCCAGGAGGATATGGAGTTGTCCGGCAAGTGCATGAGCCAGGACCTGACGTTGGGCTTGAGCACCAGCGGGAAGTAGTTGGCAAGGATCTTGTCGTCCCGCCCCCCGGCAGCCTGCACCGCGATGGTGTAGATGCTGAGGAACTCCGATGGATGCGACTTGCCGTTGTACTTCTCTGGTACGTCTGGCTTGAAATTCTTCGTGCTGGACCACTGGACTTGCCGCAGCTCACGAGTAAACGCAGGACAACCTACCGCGTACGGCAAGTCGCCTGGTTCCCCTGGTGCATGCATGTCGACAGCGGGCCCAGCGCGCTGGTCCAATTGACGTCGCGCTTCTCTTCAGCGCTCGATGCGAGTACGAGCGTCTTCCTGCTGTCGTTCGTGAAGAACTTGGCGCTGATCGCGACGAGCTCGTGGATCTGATGACGCGGTGGAGTCGCTGTCGAGGTGGATCCGGCGAGTCGGCGATCTTGGCCTTCGGGGCGGAGAGTGCACAGTGGTTGCACCCCCACCGGTCTTGTCGCCACCGGCTCGTGCCTGGCTGACTTGCCGCGGCTGCGACGTGCTCGGCTGCCGTTGAGTGTCGCCGTTGGCGAAGCCGATGAGACTCTGAATGGTGGCCCTCCAGTCGTCGATCTTGTCTGCCGTTGGAGGGTAGTCCAGGAGCAGTTGAGCTCGCGCCAAAGCTTCTGCTGTAGTGGCGGGTGGCGGTGGCGAACGGTGCGAAGAGCGAGATATGCTCGGACTTCTAACTATGTTAGAAGGAGCAGTATCCTGTCCAGGCGACCGTGCCTTGCTCGTGCCAGCATGTTGGCGTGCATGCTGGTCTTGAGCACTCCGAGATCCACCAGCTCGATCTTGGTTCAGCAAACGCATGGTACCGTGAGTACCATGACGCTGCCGGTCCCGCGCCTCCTGAGATGGGCGCGGTGCATGTACGGACGCCGAGGTCTTGGAGTGCGCCCGGTCGTTGTGGGAGCCGGCTACGCCGCCGATGGGTAGCGCAGCCTTGTCCTTGGACCTGGCAGCACCGTGAGCTCCCTCGTCGACGCCCGTTCTTCCGCCGGCGTCTGCCCCATCAGCCGTTTGCTCCGGCGGTGGTGGGTTCAGCGCGGACGGAGCAGCCGCCTCCGAAGCCTTCTTCTTCGGCGGCATGTCGATGAAGATGATGAAGATCTAGCTCGTGTGAACGCCGGATCTGGTTCACACAACCTCGACGCCCCCTACCTGGCGTGCCAAAGATGTCGGGGGACTAATCCACGAGCACCTATGGGACCGGCGGACCGAGTCCCTTTCGGTTCGGCGGGGGCGAGGGTCGCACGAAGAGCGGATCGAGGCGAAGCACACGAGCAGTTTACCCAGGTTCGGGCCGCACGGATGCGTAAAACCCTACTCCTGCTTTGTGGTTTGTATTGAGTTCTTGCTCGGGAGCGCGGAGTGCTACAGTACACCCCAGCAGCCAACGAGACCGAGCGTGAGTGTTCTCTTTTTCTTCCCTTCCCCTTCTACGTTGCGCATGGGCCTCCTTTTATATGCTCAAGGGGTCACCGACAGGTGGCAACGCAGACAAGGGTAAAAATGGAAAGGTGCTGCGGTTGGTGCAGCTACCTGCTACAGTGTATCATACCTAACCCTGACGGCAGGGGACAAGGGGCATTAAATGCCCGTCTGCGTCGCCTAAATAGTGCAAAAGGGACCGTCAGAGACGCCACCGCTCGCCACGATGGCAATCTTGTCAGTGCCGCTTGCTACCGCGCACCGCTGGCTGCACAGCCTCCCGCCACGTACGCCTGGAAGGGTCCCAGAGCGACACGTTGGTGGATGTGCTGGAGCGCGGGCACAGAGTGGTGGCTTGCCGCGGCAAGCGCCTTGCCGCGGTCGTTGTCTTATCGCGTCCGGGAGCTTGTCGCTCACCGGGCCTTGCCAGGACGCGTGGCGCGTCGCGGCAAGTTCCTTGAGATGCCTTGGTTGGCCTTCCCGGCAAGCTCCTCTTGCCGGGGTCTTGTCTCCTTGGCTTGGATACTTTGTCCTTGAATGGCTCCAAAGGAACCACGGAGGACCTTGGCGGTCATCCGGCAAGCCTTGTCGTGGGATGCTGCGACTGCCCGTGCACAAGTTCGGGATACTAGGGTACCCCTACTCTAGTACACCGACAACTCTAGTCTAATAACTAATATGATGATGCAATACATACTCAAGGCCATATCAGGGAGACGTGCATAGAAATCATGAAAAATTGAACATATAACTGGAACATGCCAAAAACGAAACACTAAAACCTGGGAGTTAAAACAATAAGCCAAAGCAAACTTTATTTTCACACCTAGAAATATCACTGTATAACCATATCTTTGAATCCGTACAGATATGTTTGTTAACAGAGAAGGACAGTAGATCTTACTCTTCATTAGTGCAGCTTCAAATAGCGGATCTTGTAGCAAAAACCTACAAATCAAATAAAATTTGACATTTGTAACCTCACTTCTGCAATACCTAAATACTGAAATTTTACCTAACAAAAACAAAACATGCTGGAAGGAACGTTTTGTGCGAAATGCAATACTGAACATTTATATCAAAAAGGCAGGGAACATAATCTAATATTAGGAAGGAGAGTACCTCGACAAACATCTGTAGGCCTTTGATCTTCCATCTCCAAAGAATAACAATAATTCAACTGATATGGAAACCAAATAAAATCCTAAAAGCTAGACGAGCTTTTTTTTAGAGAGCACTCAAAGATAAGGATGTCCTTATTGGCTGATCACCAGTAGAAAACTTATGTGTCTAATGCTCATAATGACAAGGTATTACTTTTCCAATAGTATCTAATGGTATCTTATTGGCTTCAACAGTTTTTTTGAAAGAATTGAGTGAAAGAATAAATCAGATCTACCAAATTAAGCGTCTCAAAGTACCTGAATATCCTAAACTTCTCTGTTCAGTAACTATCTTCCTTGTACAACATAGTTGCTTTAACATTTCCACAAGGACCTTGGGCCAGGCCATCTAAGCTCCAACTTTGCATATGACAGCGGCAGTAATTTAACACATGATAAAAGTTCTCCATAAAGAAAAGAAAATATGGCAAAAAATATTTATATTATTGATTTGATAAATAAAATATAAATGGAGCATGTCTCCATTGTCATAGCATTGAACACAGTTACATCAATCCCGAGTGCATCATTCTAAGACTGGGTGCAATCCATATGGGATTTGGCCAGGTGCAATAAATCCGAGGCACAATTTCTTCCCTGCTGCTGTTTTCCAAATTTAGAACGCCTATATCACGATGAAGATTCTTATACATCGAAATATATTCTTCATCGTCAGTGAAGTAGACACAGTTTGCTTTCAATTGTGGATATTCTTCCACACTGAGACACAGTGTCTGGCTATGCCCAAGAAACAACACATGGCCATGCAAGCCATTTATTTCCACAAGCTTTTTTGCTGCCATGTCAATCTTATATACAAATATTTTGCTGGTTTCCTCTATGTTCTCTGAACCAGCATCACCATCTACAGTGGGCTGTTCCCTCCAAACTTGCAGCATATCGCCCCACGGTGCCTGAACAATGTATATGTGCTCACAAATATAATGCTTCATGTCACCCAGAACCGTCGTCCTTGTGACAGTAGAACCAGAGAGATCAAAAGCATCAACTGCTCCAGTTCCTGTCACTGCATACAGTAGACCATCCTTGTAGATGCATTCCTGATAGTTCCAACCCGGTGGTAGAAATGTCCACCCACAGTCCCCTGCCCTTGCAAATGAAATCTGATATTCTGGATTATGAATGAGGACCACAATGTAGCTTCCTGTTTGCGAATCAGGAAACAAATATGCCTTGAAGTAGAGGTGGTCACGGAGCTCATCGAGAGCATAAATTGAGGGCTCGTGACCAAGGAATTCTGCAAGTGCAGTGTACCGTGGCTTCCATAACTCATACTTATGAATAGCACCTTCATCGTCAAAGACCGGCTTGACTTGCTCAAGAGTAATCACTGACGGGAGACCAATCTGTTCACCAGTGATTGGATTTACAAGGTGCAGCTCGGACCTCTCATCGGAAGTGATCAGCCAACCATGCGAAGAGCCAATCAGATACCTACTGCGGATGGGTGGATCAGGGAGGGTTAATTTGTAGGCCCTCTTTTCCACAAGGCTGTAGAGGCAAGCTGCATTCTCTCCAGTAGATTCAGAGGTGTGGTAGAGGAGGCAAGGCGTCTGGCGCTGTTTGTGCTTCAGAAGCTGACGGCGTAGTCCGGTGTACACCGACCGCCAAGAGGAGCAGACAGAGCCTGCGCGCACGAGGTCAGGGACCTCGAGGAGGGCAAAGATGCTCGACAGCATATCCGGTGGCAGCTCCGGCTCCGGCGATTTGCCCACCATATTCTCCATGGGCGGTGCGTCTCCTCTGAATTTGCTGAGTACACTGGGGGAAAGTCCCATCAGATCAGCCAAAGCTCTGAAGATGAGAGAGCACAAACTCGTCGGGTGCCTAGCTAGATGCCGTAAGCTCCGTAAGCTCCTTATTAAGATACAGGCCTCCATCGGGGCTCCGGCGATACTTATAGGCAAGAAAGACAAACCAACAGAGGGCCTGCTCAAGTCGGTGACGGAGATCCAAATCCGAATCCAGAAAACTGGAATCTTGCGGTGTGCTGGGACTCGGGGCAGTTCAAATCCGGAAATGAATCGAGCTTTGGATCCGACTCGCCGCCGAAACAAAATTCCGAGTGCGGCCTCCTCCGCGCTACAAGAATCTGATTCCAGTAGCGCCTCTCCAAGGCCCAAGATGTGTAAGTAACCGGCGAGAAGACGAACGGACCGGCGAACGAGCTGGGGGCTCCGTCGGCCGCGGCGGCGAAAAGGCGCTAGTGGGATTCAGAGGGTGGTTCCCGGACTGGGGGATAAGGTTAGTGGAAGTGGGGAAAGTATCTAGTACTCCCAGGCTTGGGGTACTCCCGATGCTTCAAATGCACGAAAAACATTTTTAAATTGTTCAAAAAATTCTGAAAAAAATACAGCACATTAACGGAACATCGATGTCTCTTATCACAAAATTTCATATCAAAATTCGAAACATTGCTCGAGATACAAAAATGACAAGTTTTTGTACATAACATAAGTTGAGCTTTAGATTTGGCCCATTATCACATTGATGTTAAATTTGTCATTTTTATATCTCGAGCAATGTTTCGAATTTTGATTTGAAATTTTGTGACAAGAGACATCGATGTTCCATCGATGTGCTGCATTTTTTTCAGAATTTTTTGAATATTTTAAAAATATTTTTCAGCATGGGTGCACCGGGAGCACCCTAGGGGTGGGAGGACTTGATACTTTCCCGGACTGGCGGCATCCGAGAGGGCAACAAGCGCGGCGGTGCTCCAGGTCAAATGGTGCTAAATTATGGCAAAGGGGGTAAAAGCGGTGAATTCAGCCGTCAGTGGAACGACGGATTTCTTGAGAAAGGGCAAAATGAACGGTTTTCATGTGTCAATCTTTTGTCAGGATTTGTTGTGTTCGTGAAAAAAAAGGAAGTGTTTGTGGCCGGGGCGCCGGCCCAAGGGTTGGGCCGGTCGCATGCGCGTCGTCTGATGCGCCAGATCCGACGCTCGCATTCCCTCCGCAGCCGCACTCGCGTCCACGTGCTGGCCGGGTCCACACACCGCTTTGGCCGCAGCGTTATCCCTTTGCTTATGTCGCCTCCTCCATTTTCAACCATTCATTCTGCTTTTTCCCATCCACTTCCACTTCTTGCTGCTGCACGGCGGCGACCCAACACGGAGATGCGAGATTTTGGTGGTGAAGTACCGGCAAGCGGCGCGGTGTAGATGTCATGGCGTGCGTCTTTTTGGTGGTCGGAGCTGAGCGGGGCTGCAAACACGACGGTCCTGCAACCAGCCCTCTTTGCCATGGCCGCCCGCGGCTGATTTGCGCTCCTCTCCATGGCCGTCGCAACAAGATTTTTGCTACAATCATGTTTTCTTTTGCTGGAACCAACCCATCTTTTTGCTACCACCCACTCACCCTAAAATCTGCTCCCGTGGTGATTTTTGCTGGAACCGACGAACCATTTTGCTACAATTGTTTTGAGTTTTTGTTACTACCGTTGTTTTATGGATTTTTTGCTACATCCATCTCCATGACATCGCATGTTTTCTTTCAGTTGATTTTTGCTACAACCATACTTTGTTTTGCTGGAACCGAAAATAATTTTTGTTACAATCGTATTTTCATTTTGCTCGAACCGAAGACAATTTTTGCTACATCCACCCACGGCGGGGTTGGTCGACGGCGGCGATGGCTTTTCTTTGCTGCAACCATCTTGGATTTTTGCTACTAACGGAGACTGCGGTTTGGCAGACTTGGGAGCTTCGGGCTACCAGTATACATGGGATAACAAACAAAATAACAATGACAACATCCAGGTGAGGCTCAACAGGGTGACCTGCACCGCTAACTTTATGGGGAGTGTGGAGAATATCGTTACGGAAGAATCAGACCATATGGCAGTGCTGGTGCGTGTGCGCGACATGGGAGCAGATCGGCCGAGAGGGGACCGCCCCTTTCGGTTCAAAGAGATGTGGCTGTGGCACGAGGACTATGAGGCGATGTTTGTACGGACTTGGGGACAAGTACAGGGGGCAAACATGACACCGGGGGCGGTGTGCGACAGGTTAGAAGGTATAACAAAAGCCCTACAAGGATGGGGCCTGACTGTCTTTAGTAATTCGGAGGCAGATTAAACGGCTAAAGGAGCAACTTTTGGATGCTAAAGAGAGGGCGTTGGTCAGTGGACTAACGACCGAGGTTCGAGATATTGAGAGTCAACCCAATGAAGTCTTTGAAAGAGAAGAAATTATGCAAAAACAGCAATCTCAAGTGGATTGGCTTAAAGCGGGGGACCGGAATACTCAATATTTTCAGAACCGGGCCTCCCATCATAAGCGGAAGAACACGGTTAAGGCACTGCTAAGGAAGAATGGTACAAGATGCACGGACGACGACGGCATGAGGGAGTTAGCGGCCTCCTTCTACGAGAGGCTGTTCAGGCCAGAAGGGTCAGCTCATGCAGAGAGACTTCTCACTCATTTTGTCCCGGTTATTTCTGAGGAAATGAATAACAGGCTAAGGGTGTTGGAAATATGCCCTAGAGGCAATAATAAATTGGTATTATTATATTTCCTTGTTCATGATAATCGTTTATTATCCATGCTATAATTGTATTGATAGGAAACTCAGATACATGTGTGGATACATAGACAACACCATTCCCCTAGTAAGCCTCTAGTTGACTAGCTCGTTAATCAATAGATGGTTACTGTTTCCTAACCATGGACATTGGATGTCGTTGATAACGGGATCACATCATTAGGAGAATGATGTGATGGACAAGACACAATCCTAAGCCTAGCACAAAGATCGTGTAGTTCGTATGCTAAAGCTTTTCTAATGTCAAGTATCTTTTCCTTAGACCATGAGATTGTGCAACTCCCGGATACCGTAGGAATGCTTTGGGTGTACCAAACGTCACAACGTAACTGGGTGGCTATAAAGGTGCACTACAGGTATCTCCGAAAGTGTCTGTTGGGTTGGCACGAATCGAGACTGGGATTTGTCACTCCGTGTAAACGGAGAGGTATCTCTGGTCCCACTCGGTAGGACATCATCATAATGTGCACAATGTGACCAAGGGGTTGATCACGGGATGATGTGTTACGGAACGAGTAAAGAGACTTGCCGGTAACGAGATTGAACAAGGTATCGGTATACCGACGATCGAATCTCGGGCAAGTACAATACCGCTAGACAAAGGGAATTGTATACGGGATCGATTGAGTCCTTGACATCGTGGTTCATCCGATGAGATCATCGTGGAACATGTGGGAGCCAACATGGGTATCCAGATCCCGTTGTTGGTTATTGACCGGAGAACATCTCGATCATGTCTGCATGTCTCCCGAACCCGTAGGGTCTACACACTTAAGGTTCGATGATGCTAGGGTTATAAAGGAAGCTTGTATGTGGTTACCGAATGTTGTTCGGAGTCCCGGATGAGATCCCGGACGTCACGAGGAGTTCCAAAATGGTCCGGAGGTAAAGATTTATATATAGGAAGTCCTGTTTCGGCCATCGGGACAAGTTTCGGGGTCATCGGTATTGTACCGGGACCACCGGAAGGGTCCCGGGGGCCCACCGGGTGGGGCCACCTGCCCCGGGGGCCACATGGGCTGTAGGGGGTGCGCCTTGGCCTACATGGGCCAAGGGCACCAGCCCCAAGAGGCCCATGCGCCTAGGGAACCCTAGAGGGAAGAGTCCTCAAAGGGGAAGGCACCTCCGAGGTGCCTTGGGGAGGATGGACTCCTCCCCCCCTCTTGGCCGCACCCCTTTCTTGGAGGAAGGGGCAAGGCTGCGCCTCCCCCCTCTCCCTTGCCCCTATATATAGTGGAGGGGAGGGAGGACATCCATACCTGAGTCCCTGGCGCCTCCCTCCCTCCCGTGACACCTCCTCCTCTCCCGTAGGTGCTTGGCGAAGCTCTGCAGGATTGCCACGCTCCTCCATCACCACCACGCCGTTGTGCTGCTGCTGGATGGAGTCTTCCTCAACCTCTCCCTCTCTCCTTGCTGGATCAAGGCGTGGGAGACGTCACCGGGCTGTACGTGTGTTGAACGCGGAGGTGCCGTCCGTTCGGCACTAGGATCATCGGTGATCTGAATCACGACGAGTACGACTCCATCAACCCCGTTCACTTGAACGCTTCCGCTTAGCGATCTACAAGGGTATGTAGATGCACTCTCCTTCCCCTCGTTGCTGGTTTCTCCATAGATAGATCTTGGTGACACGTAGGAAAATTTTGAATTTCTGCTACGTTACCCAACAGTGGCATCATGAGCTAGGTCTATTGCGTAGATTCTTTGCACGAGTAGAACACAAAGTAGTTGTGGGCGTTGATTTTGTTCAATATGCTTGCCGTTACTAGTCTTATCTTGATTCGGCGGCATCGTGGGATGAAGCGGCCTGGACCAACCTTACACGTACTCTTACGTGAGACCGGTTCCACCGACAAACATGCACTAGTTGCATAAGGTGGCTGGCGGGTGTCTGTCTCTCCCACTTTAGTCGGAACGGATTCGATGAAAAGGGTCCTTATGAAGGGTAAATAGCAATTGGCATATCACGTTGTGGTTTTGCGTAGGTAAGAAACGTTCTTGCTAGAAACCCATAGCAGCCACGTAAAACATGCAAACAACAATTAGAGGACGGCTAACTTGTTTTTGCAGGGTATGCTATGTGATGTGATATGGCCAAGAAGAATGTGATGAATGATATGTGATGTATGAGATTGATCATGTTCTTGTAATAGGATTCACGACTTGCATGTCGATGAGAATGACAACCGGCAGGAGCCATAGGAGTTGTCTTTATTTATTGTATGACCTGCGTGTCATTGAACAACGCCATGTAATTACTTTACTTTATTGCTAACCGGTAGCCATAGTAGTAGAAGTAATAGTTGGCGAGACAACTTCATGAAGACACGATGATGGAGATCATGATGATGGAGATCATGGTGTCATGCCGGTGACGATGATGATCGGAGCCCCGAAGATGGAGATCAAAAGGAGCAAAATGATATTGGCCATATCATGTCACTATTTGATTGCATGTGATGTTTATCATGTTTATGCATCTTGTTTACTTAGAACGACGGTACTAAATAAGATGATCCCTTACAACAATTTCAAGAAGTGTTCTCCCCTAACTGTGCACCGTTGCTACAGTTCGTCGTTTCGAAGCACCACGTGATGATCGGGTGTGATAGATCCTTACGTTCACATACAACGGGTGTAAGACAGATTTACACATGCAATACACTTAGGGTTGACTTGACGAGCCTAGCATGTACAGACATGGCCTTGGAACACGGAGACCGAAAGGTCGAGCATGAGTCGTATAGTAGATACGATCAACATGAAGATGTTCACCGACGTTGGCTAGTCCGTCTCACGTGATGATCGGACACGGCCTAGTTGACTCAGATCATGTAATCACTTAGATGACTAGAGGGATGTCTATCTAAGTGGGAGTTCATAAGATGAACTTAATTATCCTGAACATAGTCAAAAGGTTTTTGCAAATTATGTCGTAGCTCGCGCTTTAGTTCTACTGTTTAGATATGTTCCTAGAGAAAATTTAGTTGATAGTTGATAGTAGCAATTATGCGGACTAGGTCCGTAAACTGAGGATTGTCCTCATTGCTTCTCAGAAGGCTTATGTCCATAATGCACCGCTCAGTGTGCTGAATCTTGAACGTTGTTTGTGGATGTTGTGAACATCTGACATACACATTTTGATAACTACATGATAGTTCAGTTAAACGGTTTAGAGTTGAGGCACCAAAGACGTTTTTGAAACGTCACGAAACATATGAGATGTTTTGAGGGCTGAAATTGGAATTTCAGGCTCGTGCCCACGTCAAGAGGTATAAGACCTCCGACGATTTTCTTAACCTGCAAACTAAGGAGAAAAGCTCAATTGTTGAGCTTGTGCTCAGATTGTCTGAGTACAACAATCATTTGAATCAAGTGGGAGTTGATCTTCCAGATAAGATAGTGATGTTTCTCCGAAGTCATTACCACCAAGCTGCTAGAGCTTCGTGATGAACTATGATATATCAGGGACATATATGATGATCCTTGAGATACTCGCGATGTTTGACACCGCGAAAGTAGAAATCAAGAAGGAGCATCAATTGTTGATGGTTAGTGAAACCACTAGTTTTAAGAAGGGCAAGGGCAAGAAGGGATACTTCATGAAACGGCAATTCAGCTGCTGCTCTAGTGAAGAAACCCAAGGTTGAACCCAAACCCGAGACTAAGTGCTTCTGTAATAAGGGGAACAACCACTGGAGCAGAATTACCCTAGATACTTGGTAGATAAGAAGGCTGGCAAGGACGATAGAAGTATATTGGATGTATTATGTTAATGTGTACTTTACTAGTACTCCTAGTAGCACCAGGGTATTAGATACCGGTTCGGTTGCTAAGTGTTAGTAACTCGAAATAAAAGCTACGGAATAAACGGAGACTAGCTAAAGGTGAGCTGACGATATGTGTTGGAAGTGTTTCCAATGTTGATATGATCAAGCATCGCACGCACCCTCTACCATCGAGACTGGTGTTAAACCTAAATAATTGTTATTTGGTGTTTGCGTTGAGCATAGACATGATTGGATTATGTCTATCGCAATATGGTTATTCATTTAAAGAGAATAATGGTTACTCTATTTATTTGAATAATACCTTCAATGGTCTTGCACCTAAAGGAATGGTTTATTGAATCTCGATCGTAGTGATACACATTTTCATGCCAAAAGATATAAGATAGTAATGATAGTACCACTTACTTGTGGCACTGCCATGTAAGTCATAATGGTATAAAACGCATGAAGAAGCTCCATGTTGATGGATCTTTGGACTCACTCATTTTTGAAAAGTTTGAGACATGCGAACCATGTCTATTGGTGTATATGCATGAAGAAACTCCATGCAAATGGACCGTTTGAACTCACTTGATTTTGAATCACTTGAGACATGCAAATCATACCACATGGGCAAGATGACTGAAAAGCCTCGGTTTCAGTAAGATGGAACAAGATAGCAACTTGTTGGAAGTAACACATTTTGATGTGTCCAGTCCAATGAGTGCTGAGGCATGCAGTGAATATCGTTATGTTCTTACTTCACAGATGATTCGAGTAGATGTTGAGAATATTTACTTGATGAAACACAAGTCTGAATTATTGAATGGTTCAAGTAATTTCAGAGTGAAGTAGAAGATCATTGTGACAAGAGGATTAAATGTCTATGATATGATCATAGAGATGAATATCTGAGTTACGAGTTTTGGCACACAATTAAGACATTGTGGAAATTGTTTCGCAATTAATACCGCCTGGAACACCATAGTGTGATGGTGTGTCCGAACATCATAGTTGCACCCTATTGGATATGGTGCGTACCATGATGTCTCTTATCGAATTACCACTATTGTTCATGGGTTAGGCATTAGAGACAACCACATTCACTTTAAATAGGGCACCACGTAATTCCGTTGAGATGACACCGTATGAATTATGGTTTAGAGAAACCTAAGTTGTCGTTTCTTAAAGGTTTGGGGCTGCGACGCTTATGTGAAAAAGTTTCAGGATTGATAAGCTCGAACCCAAAGCGGATAAAATGCATCTTCATAGGACACCCAAAACAGTTGGGTATACCTCCTAATTCAGATCCGAAAGCAATATGGATTGTTTCTTGAATTGGGTCCTTTCTCGAGGAAAGGTTTCTCTCGAAAGAATTGAGTGGGAGGATGGTGGAGACTTGATATGGTTATTGAACCATCACTTCAACCAGTGTGTATCAGGGCATAGGAAGTTGTTCATGTGGCACCTACACCAATTGAAGTAGAAGCTTATGATAGTGATCATGAAGTTTCGGATCAAGTCACTGCTGTACCTCGTAGGGTGACAAGGGTACGTACTACTTCAGAGTGGTACAGTAATCCTGTCTTGAAGGTCATGTTGCTAGACAATAATGAACCTACGAGCTATGGAGAAGCGATGGTGGGCCCAAATTCCGACAAATGGTTAGAAGCCATGAAATCCGAGATAGGATCCATGTATCAGAACAAAGCATGGACTTTGGTGGACTTGCCCGATGATCGGCAAGCCATTGAGATAAATGGATCTTTAAGAAGAAGACGGACGTGGATGGTAATATCACCATCTATGAAGCTCGACTTGTGGCGAAGTGTTTTTTCACAAGTTCAAGGAGTTGACTACGATGAGTTTTTCTCATCCGTAGCAATGCTTAAGTCCGTCGGATTCATGTTAGCATTAACTGCATTTATGAAATCTGGCAGATGGATGTCAAAACGAGTTTCCTTACCAGTTTTCGTAAGGAAAGGTTGTATGAAATACAATCAGAAAGGTTTTGTCGATCCTAAGGATGCTAAAAGGTATGCTAGCTCTAGCGATCCTTCCATGGACTGGAGTAAGCATCTCGGAGTTGGAATGTGCACTTTGATAAGATGATCAAAGATTTTGGGTTTATACAAAGTTTATGAGAAACTTGTATTTCCAAAGAAGTGAGTGGGAGCACTATAGAATTTCTGATGAGTATATGTTGTTGACATATTATGGATCAGAAATGACGTAGAATTTCTGGAAAGCATATAGGGTTATTTGAAAGTGTTTTTCAATGGAAAGCCTGGATTAAGCTACTTGAACATTGAGCATCAAGATCTATGAGGATGGATCAAAACGCTTAATGGTACTTTCAAATGAGCACATACCTTGACATGATCTTGAAGGTGTTCAAGATGGATCAGTCAAAGAAGAAGTTCTTGCCTGAGTTGTAAGGTACGAAGTTAAGACTTAAAGCTCGACCACGGCAGAATAGGGAGAAAGGACGAAAGTCGTCCCCTATGCTTAAGACATAGGATCTACAGTATGCCATGCTGAGTACCGCACCTGAAGTGTGCCTTGCCATGAGTCAGTCAAGGGTTACAAGAGTGATCCAAGAATGGATCACAGGACAGCGGTCAAAGTTATCCTTAGTAACTAGTGGACTAAGGAATTTTCTCGATTATGGAGGTGGTAAAAGAGTTCGCCGTAAAGGGTTACGTCGATGTAAGCTTAACACCTATCCGGATAGCTCTAAGTAGAGATACCGGATACGTATAATGGGGCAACAATTTAGAATAGCTCCAAGTGGAACAGTTATTTGGAATGGCTCCAAATAGAATGTGGTAGCTACATCTAAGAGATGACATAGAGATTTGTAAAGCACACACGGATCTAAAAGGTTCAAACCCATTGACTAAAACCTCTCTCACAAGCAACATGATCAAACCCAGAACTCATTGAGTGCTAATCACATAGTGATGTGAACTAGACTACTGACTCTAGTAAACTCTTGGGTGTTGGTCACATGGCGATGTGACCTGTGAATGTTAATCACATGGCGATGTGAACTAGATTATTGACTCTAGCGCAAGTGGGAGACTGTTGGAAATATGCCCTAGAGGCAATAATAAATTGGTTATTATTATATTTCCTTGTTCATGATAATCGTTTATTATCCATGCTATAATTGTATTGATAGGAAACTCAGATACATGTGTGGATACATAGACAACACCATGTCCCTAGTAAGCCTCTAGTTGACTAGCTCGTTGATCAATAGATGGTTACGGTTTCCTAACCATGGACATTGGATGTCGTTGATAACGGGATCACATCATTAGGAGAATGATGTGATGGACAAGACCCAATCCTAAGCCTAGCACAAAGATCGTGTAGTTCGTATGCTAAAGCTTTTCTAATGTTAAGTATCTTTTCCTTAGACCATGAGATTGTGCAACTCCCGGATACCGTAGGAATGCTTTGGGTGTACCAAACGTCACAACGTAACTGGGTGGCTATAAAGGTGCACTACAGGTATCTCCGAAAGTGTCTGTTGGGTTGGCACGAATCGAGACTGGGATTTGTCACTCCGTGTAAATGGAGAGGTATCTCTGGGCCCACTCGGTAGGAAATCATCATAATGTGCACAATGTGACCAAGGGGTTGATCACGGGATGATGTGTTACGGAACGAGTAAAGAGACTTGCCGGTAACGAGATTGAACAAGGTATCGGTATACCGACGATCGAATCTCGGGCAAGTACAATACCGCTAGACAAAGGGAATTGTATACGGGATCGATTGAGTCCTTGACATCGTGGTTCATCCGATGAGATCATCGTGGAACATGTGGGAGCCAACATGGGTATCCAGATCCCGCTGTTGGTTATTAACCGGAGAACATCTCGGTCATGTCTGCATGTCTCCCGAACCCGTAGGGTCTACACACTTAAGGTTCGATGACGCTAGGGTTATAAAGGAAGCTTGTATGTGGTTACCGAATGTTGTTCGGAGTCCCAGATGAGATCCCGGACGTCACGAGGAGTTCCGGAATGGTCCGGAGGTAAAGATTTATATATATGAAGTCCTGTTTCGGCCATCGGGACAAGTTTCGGGGTCATCGGTATTGTACCGGGACCACCGGAAGGGTCCCGGGGGCCCACCGGGTGGGGCCACCTGCCCCGGGGGCCACATGGGCTGTAGGGGGTGCGCCTTGGCCTACATTGGCCAAGGGCACCAGCCCCAAGAGGCCCATGCGCCTAGGGAACCCTAGAGGGAAGAGTCCTCAAAGGGGAAGGCACCTCCGAGGTGCCTTGGGGAGGATGGACTCCTCCCCCCTCTTGGCCGCACCCCTTTCTTGGAGGAAGGGGCAAGGCTGCGCCTCCCCCCTCTCCCTTGCCCCTATATATAGTGGAGGGGAGGGAGGACATCCATACCTGAGTCCCTGGCGCCTCCCTCCCTCCCGTGACACCTCCTCCTCTCCCGTAGGTGCTTGGCGAAGCTCTGCAGGATTGCCACGCTCCTCCATCACCACCACGCCGTTGTGCTGCTGCTGGATGGAGTCTTCCTCAACCTCTCCCTCTCTCCTTGCTGGATCAAGGCGTGGGAGACGTCACCAGGCTGTACGCGTGTTGAACGCGGAGGTGCCGTCCGTTCGGCACTAGGATCATCGGTGATCTGAATCACGACGAGTACGACTCCATCAACCCCGTTCACTTGAACGCTTCCGCTTAGCGATCTACAAGGGTATGTAGATGCACTCTCCTTCCCCTCGTTGCTGGTTTCTCCATAGATAGATCTTGGTGACACGTAGGAAAATTTTGAATTTCTGCTACGTTACCCAACAAAGGGCCCCTATAACGGATGAGGAAATTCAGCGGGCTCTCTTCCAGATGGGACCAACAAAGGCGCCCGGACCGGATGGATTGCCAGCTCTCTTTTATCAGCGACACTGGTCACTGTTAAAAGCAGACGTGTGTTCGACGGTTAGAGGTTTTCTTTCGGGCGAAGCTACTCCGGACTCTTTCAATGATACGGTGATTGTGATGATCCCTAAAGTGAGCTCACCGGAACTTCTTTCTCAGTTTCAGCCAATTAGTTTATGCAATGTGTTATATAAGATTGCCACCAAGGTGCTTGCTAACAGGCTCAAGGTGATCCTTCTGGTGCTAATTTCTGAGGAACAAAGTGCATTCGTTCCAGGGAGACTTATGACAGATAATGTTTTGGTGGCATATGAATGCACCCATGCGATTAGGATGAGGAGGAGGAAGACGCCGCTCTATGCGGTGAAGTTTGGATATGATGAAGGCATATGACCGGGTGGAGTGGATTTTTTTGGAGCAAGTGCTAGCTAGATTTGGTTTTGCTCAACTATGGATTCACATGATTATGAGGTGTGTCACTTCAGCTAGGTTCTCTGTTAAACTAAATGGTGGTTTCTCAAGAGGCTTTCTTCCTTCTAGGGGCTTGCGCCAAGGTGATCAGCTCTCTCCATGTCTGTTTTTGTTCTGTGTGGAAGGATTTTCGGCGTTGTTGAAGCCGACCCAGCAAGACAACAGTCTTAAAGGAGTGTCATTCGGGGGCACTGGCCCCCATATCACACATCTTCTTTTTGCAGACGATAGTATTGTGTTCCTCGAAGGGAAGAGTAGTATTTTTGAGGCGCTAAGGGATATCTTGCGAGTATATGAGGAGGCCTCGGGACAGAAAGTTAACCTACAAAAATCATCGATATTCTTTGGGAAAGGATGTGGAAATGCACGTAAGACTGAACTTCAAGGTATCATTGGAATCAATTCTGAAGCGCTGAGTGTAAAAAAATCTAGGACTACCAACACTGGTTGGTAGATGCAAAGATGGGACTTTTAAATATGTAAAAGAAAGTTCAGCAGGTAAGGTCTCTGGATGGAAAGGACAAGGCTTGTCTAAGGCGGCAAGAGAGGTTCTTGTTAAGTCAGGCCTACAATCCACACCAACTCTCACTATGAGTTGCTTCCAACTCACCTAGAACATGTGCCGAAACTTGACTTCGATCTCGTCTAACTTCTGGTGGGGAGAAGCAAATGGAGAGAGGAAGCTGCATTGGTTGGCTTGGAAGAAAATGTGTAAGGCAAAGAGAGAAGGAGGAATGGGCTTTCGGGATCTGGAGGTGTTCAACCAAGCTCTTCTTGCGAAGCAAGCATGGAGAATACTTCAGTACCTGAACTCGCTTTTGTGTGCGGGTGCTTAAGGCAAGATACTTTCCGGACGGATCAATCATGAATGCAACTTGCCCGACAAGTGGTTCCTTCACTTTCCGAAGCATTATACATGGCAGAGAGCTCTTGAGGGAGGGCATCGTGTGGAGAGTTGGGAATGGTTCATCCATCAAGGTCCACCATGATAACTGGATTCCGCGCCAAGGCAGCCTTCAACCGCTCGGACAACAATATATCCCAGGGATTACGCATGTGCGCCATCTGTTGAACGAGCTTGGTGATGCATGGGATATGGAGAAGCTGCAGATGATGTTTACACCAGGAGACGTTGAGGATATCAGGCATATTATGGTGGGGGGGGGGCGAACATGCAAGATTATATTGCATGGAACTTCACCAAGAACGGCGAGTTTATTGTCAAGTCAGCTTACCACTTTGTCTTGAGCTTATGGGACGCAAAAACCGGACAACCGGGATCGTCGATGCCCAGCAAGGAGCACAAGGCTTGGCTCGCCTTATGGGACACTAATGCACCGGGGAAGCCAAGATCCATACCTGGAGGTTGCTAAAGAATGGCCTAGCTGTCGAAACCGAACTGCACCATCGAGGAATCAAACCGGGTGTGTTCTGCTGCGCATGTGGCAGGGAAGAAACTGTATACCATCGGTTTTGGGCATGCCCCCACTCCGCGCTCTTTTGGAAACATTTGTGCGAGAACAAGGGGGAGCCTATTGTCAGGCCATCGGTGATGGACGGTTCTCTGGCTGGTCTGGTGGCGTGGCTCAAGGCCTGGTTTGCGGAAGCGTGCGGGGCTGAACGGGAAACGATGGTCCAGGCTCTGTATGGTCTTTGGTGCACTAGAAATGATGCTAGGGATGGGAGAAGGATCCAAGATGCTTGAGAGTTGGCAGAGAAAGTTCAGTGTTATATCCAGGAATGGCGTCTAGTTCATTCCAAGGAGGCGGCGATCAAGGAGCCAAGGCGACCGGAAAGGTGGCCTGCACCGGAGCCGGGATGGACCAAGGCTAATGCGGATGGAGCGACGGCCCGAACGGATGACAAGGGGGGAGGAGGAGTGGTTCTTAGGGATCACCATGGTGCTTTTAGGGGAGGAGCTGTGATCTGCTTCCCAGGTGCCAGCCGCCCCTAGCTCTCGGAGATTCTGGTAGCAAAAAGCGCAGTGCAAATGGTGATCTCAATGGACGTGCAACAACTCCACGTCGAGTTGGATAGTCAGGAGGTGGCGGCCATGCTTCAAGGCGAAGGCAGGAACCTTTCGACGTTTGGCCCAGTTGTGGAGGAGATCAAGGAGATGCTGAGGAGGCGGCAAGAGTTCAAAATCACTTGGGTTCGGCGCTCTGCAAATGGTGCGGCGCATGGTTTAGCTAGAGAGGGGGTGTGCAATGATAGCATGATTTATTTTGATTTTCCTCCAGACTGCATTATTCATATTGTAGCGGATGAGGTCCCAACCTTTGTTTAAGTTAAATAAAGCTGCAACTTCCCCTAAAAAAATGGAGACGCCATTTGCTACTACCAGAGTCTTGCTGGAAGCATCAGGAGTTTTTGCTACCACCCCTAGTTTTTTTGCTGAACCAGCCTAAAAATTGCTACCACCGTCTTTCGATTTTGCTAGAACTGACATTTTTTTGCTTCGCAGGTGGCGATGAAGGCGGGTCATGTTTTGCTTCACCGGCGGCAAGCAGAGGCAGCGGTGGTCCAAATGAGGGCAACGCGGGCCAGCATGCGGGATCCCGTGAGAGGCGGCGGTGCTTCCTTTTTTTCTCCTCTTTTTTACCGTGGGGTAGATGACGAAAGAGGATGCGGTGCGGGACAGATCTGACGGTTATGCGCTTTCAAATCGAAAGACGCTGGGTGGACCGGCCGAAACTTGCGCCGGTGCGCCGGCGCAGAGTACTGCCCAAAACAAAACTGTCATTCTCGCGACAAAATAAATAGTCATAAAACGGCTATTTTTTGTTGGGGAGCGTAGTAATTTCAAAAATTCCTACGCACACGCAAGATCATGGTGATGCATAGCAATGAGAGGGAAGAGTATTGTCCACGTACCCTCGTAGACCATAAGCGGAAGCGTTATGACAATGCGGTTGATGTAGTCATACGTCTTCACGATCGACCGATCCTCTGTACCGAACGTACGGCACCTCGGCGTTCAGCACACGTTCAGCTCAGTGATGTCCCGCGAACTCACGATCCAGTAGAGCTCGAAGGAGAGTTTCGTAAGCACGACAGCGTGGTGACGATGTTGATGAAACTACCCTCGCAGGGCTTCGCCTAAGCACCACTACAGTATGACCGAGGTGGATTATGGTGGAGGGGGGCACCACACACGGCTGGGAGAGATCAATGATCAACTTATGTGTCTATGGGATGCCCCCTGTCCCTGTATACAAAGGAGCAAGGGGGAGGCCGGCCGGCCCCTATAGGGCGCGCCAGGAGGAGTCCTCCTCCTCCTAGTAGGAGTAGGCCCCTTTCCTACTCCTACTAGGAGGAGGAAAGGAAGGGGGAAGAGGAGAATGAAGGAGAGGGAGGAAAAGGGGGAAAGGGGGGCCGACCACCTAGTCCAATTCGGTTTGGGCTAGGGGGCCGCGCGCCCTACCTCCTCACTTCCACCACTTGGCCCATGAGGCCCATTACTTCTTCCTCGTATTCCCGTAACTCCCCGGTACTCCGAAAAATACCCGAATCACTCGGAACCTTTCCGATGTCCGAATATAGTCGTCCAATGTATCGATCTTTACGTCTCGACCATTTCGAGACTCCTCGTCATGTCCCCGATCTCATCCGGGACTCCGAACTATCTTCGGTACATCAAAACACATAAACTCATAATACCGATCGTCACCGAACTTTAAGCGTGCAGACCCTACGGGTTCGAGAATTATGTAGACATGACCAGGACTCGTCTCTGGTCAATAACCAATAGCGGAACCTGGATGCTCATATTGGTTCCTACATATTCTACGAAGATCTTTATCGGTCAAACCGCATAACAACATATGTTGTTCCCTTTGTCATCGGTCTGTTACTTGCCTGAGATTCGATCGTCGGTATCTCAATACCTAGTTCAATCTCGTACCGGCAAGTCTCTTTACTCGTTTCGTAATACATCATCCCGCAACTAACTCGTTAGTCACAATGCTTGCAAGGCTTATAGTGATGTGCATTAGCGAGAGGGCCCCAGAGATACCTCTCCGACAATCGGAGTGACAAATCCTAATCTCGATCTATGCTAACTCAACAAGCACCATCGGAGACACCTGTAGAGCACCTTTATAATCACCCAGTTACGTTGTGACATTTGGTTGCACACAAAGTGTTCCTGCGGTACTCGGGAGTTGCATAATCTCATAGTGATAGGAACATGTATAAGTCATGAAGAAAGCAGTAGCAACAACCTAAACGATCATTGTGCTAAGCTAACGGAATGGGTCAAGTCAATCACATCATTCTCTAATGATGTGATCCTGTTAATCAAATGACAACTCATGTCTATGGCTAGGAAACTTAACCATCTTTGATTCAACGAGCTAGTCAAGTAGAGGCATACTAGTGACACTTTGTTTGTCTATGTATTCACACATGTAATAAGTTTCTGGTTAATACAATTCTAGCATGAATAATAAACATTTATCATGATATAAGGAAACAAATAATAACTTTATTATTGCCTCTAGGGCATATTTCCTTCAGTCTCCCACTTGCACTAGAGTCAATAATCTAGTTCACGTCTTTATGTGATTAGTTCACATCTCCATGTGACTAATACCCAAAGGGTTTACTAGAGTCAATAATCTAGTTCACATCGCTATGTGATTAATACCCAAAGAGTGATCATGTTTTGCTTGTGAGAGAAGTTTAGCCTACGGGTCTGCAACATTCAGATCCGTATGTATTTTGCAAATTTCTATGTCTACAATGCTCTACACGGAGCTACTCTAGCTAATTGCTCCCACTTTCAACATGTATCCAGATCGAGACTTATAGTCATCTAGATCGGTGTAAAAAGCTTGCATCGACGTAACTCTTTACAACGAACTCTTTTTATCACCTCCATAACCGAGAAATATTTCCTTAGTCCTCTAAGGATAATTTTGACCGTTGTCCAGTGATCTACTCCTAGATCACTATTGTACTCCCTTGCCAGAAAGATGCTAAGGTATACAATAGGACTGGTAAATAGCATAGCATACTTTATATAACCTATGATTGAGGCATAGGGAATGACTTTTCATTCTCTTTCTATTTTCTGCTGTGGTCGGGTTTTGAGTCTTTACTCAACTTCACACCTTGCAACACAGGCAAGAACTCCTTCTTTGACTGTTCCATTTTGAACTACTTCAAAACTCACTGAAAAAACTTATCAAGCGTCTTGATCTATCTCTATAGATCTTGATGCTCAATGTGTAAGCAGCTTCATCGAGGTCTTTCTTTGAAAAACTCTTTTCAAACACTTATTTATGCTTTCCAGAAAATTCTACATTATTTCCGGTCAACAATATGTCATTCACATATACTTATCAGAGCTGTAGTGCTCCCATTCACTTTCTTGTAAATACAGGCTTCACTGCAAGTCTGTATAAAACCATATGCTTCGATCACTTTATCAAAGCATATATTCCAACTCCGAGATGCTTGCACCAGACCATAGATGTATCGCTGGAGCTTGCTCACTTTGTTAGCACATTTAGGATTGACAAAACCTTCTGGTTGCATCATATACAACTCTTCTTTTAAGAAATCCATGAAGGAATACAGTTTTGAGATCCATTTGCCAGATTTCATAAAATGCGACAACTGCTAACATGATTCGGACAGACTTTTAAGCACCGATACGAGTAAGAAAATCTCATCGTAGTCAACACCTTGAACTTTTCAAAAACATTTTTCGACAATTAGAGCTTTGTAGATAGTAACACTACTATCAGCATCCGTCTTCCTCTTAAAGATCCATTTATTCTTAATGACTCACCGATCATCGGGCAAGTCAATCAAAGTCCATACTTTGTTCTCATACATGGATCCCATCTCAGATTTCATGGCCTCAAGCCATTTCACGAAATCTAGGCTCATAATCGCTTCCTCATAGTTCGTAGGTTCGTCATGGTCAAGTAACATGACATCCAGAACATGATTACTGTACCACTCTGGTGTGGATCTCACTCTGGTTGACCTACGAGGTTCGGTAGTAACTTGATCTGAAGTTACATGATCATCATCATTAGCTTCCTCACTAATTGGTGTAGGAGTCACAGGAACAGATTTCTGTGATGAACTACTTTCCAATAAGGGAGCAGGTACAGTTACCTCATCAAGTTCTACTTTCCTCCCACTCACTTCTTTCGAGAGAAACTCCTTCTCTAGAAAGGATCCATTCTTAGCAATGAATGTCTTGCCTTCAGATCTATGATAGAAGGTGTACCCAACTGTCTCCTTTGGGTTTCCTATGAAGACACATTTCTCCGATTTGGGTTTGAGCTTATCAGGATGAAACTTTTTCACATAAGCATCGCAACCCCAAACTTTAAGAAATGACAACTTTGGTTTCTTGCCAAACCATAGTTCATATGGCGTCGTATCAATGAATTTAGATGGTGCCCTATTTAACGTGAATGCAGCTGTCTCTAATGCATAACCCCAAAACGATAGTGGTAAATCGGTAAGAGACATCATAGATTGCACCATATCTAATAAAGTACGGTTACGATGTTCGGACACACCATTACGCTGTGGTGTTCCAGGTGGCGTGAGTTGCGAAACTATTCCGCATTGTTTCAAATGAAGACCAAACTTGTAACTCAAATATTCTCCTCCACGATCAGATCGTAGAAACTTTATTATCTTGTTACGATGATTTTCCACTTCACTTTGAAATTGTTTGAACTTTTCAAATGTTTCAGATTTATGTTTCATCAAGAAGATATACCCATATCTTACTCAAATCATCTGTGAAGGTCAGAAAATAATGATACCTACCGCGAGCCTCAACACTCATCGAACTACATACATCAGTATGTATTATTTCCAACAAGTCTGTTGCTCGCTCCATTGTTCCGGAGAACGGAGTCTTAGTCATCTTGCCCATGAGGCATGGTTCGCAAGCATCAACTGATTCATAATCAAGTGATTCCAAAAGCCCATCAGCATGGATTTTCTTCATGCGCTTTACACCAATATGACCTAAACGGCAGTGCCACAAATAAGTTGCACTATCATTATTAACTTTGCATCTTTTGGCTTCAATATTATGAATATGTGTATTACTACGATCAAGATTTAATAAACCATTCACCTTGGGTGTATGACCATTGAAGGTTTTATTCATGTAAATAGAACAACAATTATTCTCTAACTTTAAATGAATAACCGTATTGCAATAAACACGATCAAATCATATTCATGCTTAACGCAAACACCAAATAACATTTATTTAGGTTCAACACTAATCCCGAAAGTATAGGGAGTGTGCGATGATGATCATATCAATCTTGGAACCACTTCCAACACACATCGTCACCTCACCCTTAACTACTCTTTGTTCATTCTGGAACTCCCGTTTCGAGTTACTAATCTCAGCAACTGAACTAGTATCAAATACCGAGGGGTTGCTATAAACACTAGTAAAGTACACATTAATAACATGTATATCAAATATACCTTTGTTCACTTTGCCATCCTTCTTATCCGCCAAATACTTGGGGCAGTTCTACTTCCAGTGACTATCCCTTTGCAGTAGAAGCACTTAGTCTCAGGCTTAGGTCTAGACTTGGGCTTCTTCACTTGAGCAGCAACTTGCTTGCCGTTCTTCTTGAAGTTCCCCTTCTTCCCTTTGCCCTTTTCTTGAAACTAGTGGTCTTGTCAACCATCAACACTTGATGCTTTTTTTGATTTCTACCTTCGTCGATTTCAGCATCACGAAGAGCTTGGGAATCGTTTCCATTATCCCTTGAATATTATAGTTCATCACGAAGTTCTAGTAACTTGGTGATAGTGACTAGAGAACTCTGTCAATCACTATCTTATCTGGAAGATTAACTCCCACTTGATTCAAGTGATTGTAGAACTCAGACATTCTGAGCACATACTCACTAACTGAGCTATTCTCCATCTTGTAGGCAAAGTGCTTGTCAAATGTCTCATACCTTTCGACATGGGCATGAGTCTAAAATACTAATTTCAACTCTTGGAACATCTCATATGCTCCGTGGCATTCAAAACGTCTTTGAAGCCACGATTCTAAGCCGTAAAGCATGGTGCACTAAACTATCAAGTAGTCATCATATCGAGCTCGCCAAACTTCCATAATGTCTGCATCTGCTCCTGCAATCGGTCTGTCACCTAGCAGTGCATCAAGGACATAATTCTTCTATGCAGCAATGAGGATAATCCTCAGATCACGGATCCAATCCGCATCATTGCTACTAACATCTTTCAACTTAGTTTTTCTCTAGGAACATATCAAAATAAACGGGGAGCTACATCGTGAGCTATTGATCCACAACATAGTTATGCAAATACTATCAGGACTAAGTTCATGATAAATTAAAGTTCAATTAATCATACTCCCTCCGTTCTGAATTACTTGTCGCAGGTATGGATGTATCTAGATGTATTTTAGTTCTAGATACATCCATTTCTGCAACGAGTAATTTGGAACGGAGGGAGTATTACTTAAGAACCCCCACTTAGATAGACATCCCTCTAGTCATCTAAATGATCACGTGATCCAAATCAACTAAACCATGTCCGATCATCACGTGAGATGGAGTAGTTTTCAATGGTGAACATCACTATGTTGATCATATCTACTATATGATTCACGCTCGACCTTTCGGTCTCAGTGTTCCGAGGCCATATCTGCATATGCTAGGCTCATCAAGTTTAACCCGAGTATTCCGCGTGTGCAAAACTGTCTTACACCCATTGTAGATGAACGTTGAGCTTATCACACCCGATCATCATGTGGTGTCTCAGCACGACGAACTTTGGCAATGGTGCATACTCAGGGAGAACACTTGTACCTTGAAATTTAGTGAGAGATCATCTTATAATGCTACCGCCGAACTAAGCAAAAATAAGATGTATAAAAGATAAACATCACATGCAATCCAAATATGTGACATGATATGGCCATTATCATCTTGTGCTTTTTGATCTCCATCTGCAAAGTACTGTCATGATCTCCATTGTTACCGGCATGACACCATGATCTCCATCATCTTGATATTTTATCAATGTGCCGTCACATGGTCGTCTCACCAGCTATTGCTTTTGGAACTATTGCTATCGCATAGCGATAGAGTAAAGCAATCACATGGCACTTGCATCTTATGCAATAAATAGACAACCATAAGGCTTCTGCCAGTTGCCGATAACTTCAACAAAACATGATCATCTCATACAACAACTTATATCATGTCTTGACCATATCACATCACAACAAGCCCTACAAGAACAAGTTAGACGTCTTCTACTTTGCTGTTGCAAGTTTTACGTGGCGCCTACGGGCTGAGCAAGAACCGTTCTTACCTACGCATCAAACCCACAACGGCAGTTCGTCAAGTTAGTGTTGTTTTAACCTTCTCAAGGACCGGGCGTAGCCACACTCGGTTCAACTAAAGTTGGAGAAACTGACACCCGCCAGCCACCTGTGTGCAAAGCACGTCGATAGAACCAGTCTCGCGTAAGTGTATGCGTATGTCAGTCCGGGCCGCTTCATCCAACAATACCGCCGAACCAAAGTATGACATGCTGGTAAGCAGTATGACTTGTATCGCCCACAACTCACTTGTGTTCTACTCGTGCATATAACATCTACGCATAAACCTGGCTCGGATACCACTGTTGGGGAACATAGTAATTTCAAAAAAATCCTACGCACACGCAAGATCATGGTGATGCATAGCAACGAGAGGGAAGAGTATCGTCCAGGTACCCTCGTAGACCATAAGCGGAAGCGTTATGACAACGCGGTTGATGTAGTCGTACGTCTTCATGATTGACCGATCCTTAGTACCGAACGTACGGCACCTCCGCGTTCAGCACACATTTAGCTCGGTGACGTCCCGCGAACTCACGATCCAATAGAGCTCAAAGGAGAGTTTCGTCAGCACGACGGCGTGGTGACGATGTTGATGAAGCTACTGTCGCAGGGCTTCGCCTAAGCACCGCTACAGTATGACCGAGGTGGATTATGGTGAAGGGGGGCACTGCACACGGCTAGGAGAGATCAATGATCAACTTATGTGTCTATCAGGTGCCCCTGCCCCCGTATATAAAGGAGCAAGGGGGGAGGCCAGCCGGCCCCTGTAGGGCGCGCCAGGAGGAGGAGTCCTCCTCCTAGTAGGAGTAGGACTCCCCTTTCCTACTCCTACTAGGAGGAGGAAAGGAAGGGGGAAGAGGAGAAGGAAGGAGAGGGAGGAAAAGGGGGAAAGGGGGCCCGCCCCCTAGTCCAATTCGGTTTGGGCTAGGGGGCCACGCGCCCTGCCTCCTCACTTCCACCACTTGGCCCATGAGGCTCATTACTTCTTCCTCGTATTCCCGTAACTCTCCGGTACTCCAAAAAATACCCGAATCACTCGGAACCTTTCTGATGTCCGAATATAGTCGTCCAATATATCGATCTTTACGTCTCGACCATTTCGAGACTCCTTGTCATGTCCCCGATCTCATCTGGGATTCCGAACTATCTTCGGTACATCAAAACACATAAACTCATAATATCGATCGTCACCGAACTTTAAGCGTGCGGACCCTATGGGTTCGAGAACTATGTAGACATGACCGAGACTTGTCTCCGGTCAATAACCAATAGCGGAACCTGGATGCTCATATTGGTTCCTACATATTCTACGAAGATCTTTATCGGTCAAACCGCATAACAACATACGTTATTCCCTTTGTCATCGGTATGTTACTTGCCCGAGATTCGATCATCGGTATCTCAATACCTAGTTCAATCTCGTTACCGGCAAGTCTCTTTACTTGTTCCATAATACATCATCCCGCAACTAACTCATTAGTCACAATGCTTGCAAGGCTTATAGTGACGTGCATTACCGAGAGGGGCCCAGAGATACCTCTTCGACAATCGGAGTGACAAATCCTAATCTCGATCTATGCTAACTCAACAAGCACCATCAGAGACACCTGTAGAGCACCTTTATAATCACCCAGTTATGTTGTGACATTTGGTTGCACACAAAGTGTTCCTCCGGTACTCGGGAGTTGCATAATCTCATAGTCATAGGAACATGTATAAGTCATGAAGAAAGCAGTAGCAACAAACTAAACGATCATTGTGCTAAGCTAACGGAATGGGTCAAGTCAATCGTATCATTATCTAATGATGTGATCCCGTTAATCAAATGACAACTCATGTCTATGGCTAGGAAACTTAACCATCTTTGATTCAACGAGCTAGTCAAGTAGAGGCATACTATTGACCTTTGTTTGTCTATGTATTCACACATGTAATAGGTTTCCGGTTAATACAATTCTAGCATGAATAATAAACATTTATCATGATATAAGGAAATAAATAATAACTTTATTATTGCCTCTAGGGCATATTTCCTTCAGTTTTTTGCTATGCTTAAAATTCTAACGTTAGCTTATAATATTTTCCTTATTATATTTCACATCATGTGTCACAGGCTCACGAATGTGCGTTGTAGCGTCTCTTATCATGTCATTACTTCACTGTGTACACGCGAAAAATATATCCACGATGAATTAGACAATATTTTGATAATACCCATGAGCCACCCATACTGCTTAATCTGATCTCTCGATGCTCTAAGATGGCATAGCCCCATGGTTGCTTGATCATCTTGTGTTCCTTGTTAGATTGTATTTCGTCAAACTCAGTTCACAAGTTAATTCATTACCTAGATGATAAAACCGCAGGAAGAATTTACAGCTCACAACATTTCAACACCAAAACCCACAATGTTTCAGAGTAACATGACAGTTATACTCAGAAACCATAACCATCTTCATCAGCCACGGTTCTGCTGATCAACTGTCCATAACCCGTTGGCCGCTAATTGATGTTGACTGAACGCCACACAGACACACACCATTTTTGCATCTACTCACAGTAGGTTATGTTCAGCTCCTCCACCTCCCGGGGACTACACAACCGTTGTCATATGGAGGATATTTCTTGGTGAACTTCATAGGAATAAACGGCACAAAGGTATATACAACAGGTACAGGTATTCAAAAAACACACATTGCCACTTTTCAGGAAATACATAGTTTATAAGAGGAATTACTACCTGCAAGCACTAAACAAAGGGGAAATTCGAATCCATTGTACATGCATGACACCTACCCCAGTGAAACGCTGCAACAAACCATTGCACAATTGCAGTGAACTATACAAAGACCGTGTAGCAATACTACAGTTCAAGAAATGATGGCTCAATAAGGTAAATGAAATCTTACTGCGTAGAAAAGTGAATGCAACATGGCGAGTTGATGACAAAAGACATACAAAGTGCTTGAAGAATGCTAGTTAAAAAAACTAGGACTGAGGTTACTGTCGGTGTCAAAACCGGCTGATCTCGGGTAGGAGGTCCCAAACTGTGCGTTTGAAAATCGAAGGTAACAGGAGGCAGGGGACACGATGTTTACCCAGGTTCAGGCCCTCTTAATGGAGGTAATATCCTACTTCCTGCTTGATTGACTTTGATGAGTATAGGGGTTACAAGAGTCGATCTACCTCGAGATCGTAATGGCTAAACCCTAGATGTCTAGCCTATATGATTTGCCTTAGCCTCTACGGACTAAACCTCCGATTTATATAAACACCAGAGGGGCCTAGGGTTGTACATAGTCGGTTTACAAAGAAAGGAAACTACACATCCGGACGCCAAGCTTGCCATCCATGCAAAGGCGAGTCCCATCCGGACACGGGGGAAGGCCTTCTATCTTTGTATCTTCACGACCCATCAGTCCGGCCCATGTCACATAGCCCGGACGACCCCCCTAATCCAGAACTCCCTTAATAGCCCTGTAACGCCCGGATAATTAAGCTACAGTAATCCTAAGTTAATGGTGCCATGTCATCACATTACTGTTGCTAATCCTCGGTTGATCCAAATCGCAGTCCAAATTCAGATTTAAAATAAAAGTCCGAAGTTCAAACTTCTCAAACATGCAAAATAAAATGTTCAAAGTGTTGCAAATATTCCATAACTATTTATGGTGGTGAAGCAACATTTTTAGAGAGTGATTAAATGCACTAAAATGTTTAAAACAATGGCTTAAACAATTATATAAATGCCTTTTATAATTTTTAAAATAGCAAACTACTTTAAATAAAGTCCAAACTTTTTGTGGCACTGTAAATAATTGCTTCCCTAATTGTGGGCCAAGTCTCGTTTTTCTTGAAGGTCATTTGCTATTGGAAAAGTAATTAAAATAGAAACTATAAAATAAAAATTATGAAACAAATGAAAAGGAGGAGGAAGACCTAAGCTACTGGGCTCGCTAGCCCACCTAACTAAAGGCCGGCCCACATGCTCCCGCTGTCCCTCCGCTCTGTTCACAGGGGATCGTGGACAGAGCCGATGGCTGCCATGGCCGCGGCCATCGCCGTGGCGGCCATCCGCCGACTCCCCTCAACCTATAAGTCCGGTGCCTTCTCCCCCAGCGAACCCTAATCCCCACTCTCCCTCACGCCCCGCTCTCCGATCGGGACGCCCATGGCCTCGAGGCCGACGCCCGAAGCCGAAGCTCGCCCCGTCCCCAACCCCGCCTCCACCACGGTTGCACCGAGCTCCAGCGCCTCCCCTACTCCTCCTCGCGCACGCAATTGCACACCTACAGGGTCTGGTGAGGCCCCCTCCTCCGTTCCCCCCCTCTTCTTCCCATCCCGTCGTCGTAGACCGTGTCCTTGCGTCACCGGCGCTGCTCTACCTCGCTGCTGCACCTCGGCCGCCCCGAGCTCGCCTCACTGTGCTCGTCGAGCGTGTGCACACGCTCACACGGCCCCTGCCCGCACGCGTCGCACGCGCTCCCCGTGTCGCCCCCGGTCCACCGTCGCCCGGGCCGCGTCTGCCGCCGCTCGGACTCGCTTCCCCTGCCGTCGGCCCCTACGGACGCCCGCGACCCCCTGCACCAGCTCGCCCGCCACGCATCAGCCGCCGGTCGCGTCCGCGCGCGACGCCGCACGACCATGCTCGCCACACCTCCCGTAGCTCCCTCGCTCGCCCGCGCCGTTCGCCGTCTGTCGCGCCGTCGCGACCGCTCTCTCGCTTGCCCGCGCCGCTGCCCCATGGCCCTGCTAGCCGCCTCTGCGCCCACGCCGTCGTCGCTCGCCGCACACTGCTACGCTGCTCCGCCGCCGTTGCGCTCGGCCGCGCCGGCGCCCGTCACCGCGCCGCACTTACCCGTTCCTCGCAGGCCGTGCCACTCCCAGCGCCCAGCCCGCGCGTGCGTGCGCGGCCGCGTCTGTGCTGCTGGTGCTGCTAGCTTCAGCCGTCGGCGCCCCTATGTGCGTGTGCACGCTGCTTCTGTGCTGCCGCTCCTACTGACTTCTAGCTACAGTAACATTCAGTAGTTACTGTAGCTGTAGCGAGCTTCGGCAAATTCACATTGAGTAGCCCCTTAACAGCCATTAAACATCCACAAAACAAGTTCTTATGTGGACTAGAAGACCCGTGCATTGCAACGAGGCCACATTAACTTTAAGAGTTCAATATCAGTTATGTTAATATTACATTTAATATTCTCATACATATAAAGTGACATTGATGATATATTTTTACCATCAAATTCTCACACACACACTCTCTCCCTCCCTCTTCCTCACTCTCCCCCCTCTCCCTCTCTCTCTCTCTAACACACACACATATCCATCTTATTGGATACGGGATCATAATCCATCTATTTCACACGCACACGCGCTAGTGCATAACAATATGGATTATGTGTATTATATTTGCCACCACAACTTATATTTCCCCGAGCCGCGTCGCTACAGAGCCGAGCTCCCGCCCGACCACCTCGCCGGCATCGAAGGGGAATGGATAAGGGTGACGCCCTGCCTCCCCTGCCCCCCATGGCCTCACTCCTCGACGCCCCCTCCTAGATCCACTTCTCCTCCTCGCTCGCTCGATCCCGTCGATCTGGATGAAGTCAGACGCCACGGCCACCATGACCGACCCCGTCCACACAGCCACTGTTGTCCCTGCAGGCTAGGAGCTTGTCGAGGAGCTCTGAACTCCTCCGCTACTTCGTCTGCGCCAACAAGATCAAGTCCAGCACCCCTGCATCGACGTCGCTGCCGTCTTCCTCAACCTTCGGCCACCGTAACATTGCCGTTCGATCCGCGCCGCCCCGAGCTCCCCTGTCTTCCCCTAGGGCGCCATTGACACCGCCGTCCACCATGGCCATTGCAGTGGTAGCCACCGAGCTCCTCGGATTGACCCTGTGGCACATGCCCGCTCCTATGCGCGCCCATGCCCGAGCATGCTGCTCTTCTTCCGCGCCCGCGGGGCCACTCCCTCTCCATGCCCACGCCTGTGCCACACCGCGTCGATTGCGCCCGCCACTACCGTCGTGCTCGCGGCAGCCACCGCACCACTGTGACCCGCGCGACGCACACCCTGGCCATGCGCCACACTCTCGCTAGCTGCGCTCGTCCCGTCTACTGCCGCCTATCCCTTCGCTCGCCCCACAGTCGCGCCCCTGCCTTGCGCCCCCTCCTGTCACGGCCATCTTTTGCCGGCCGCCCCCTCAGCCATGCTGGCCGCTTGCCTCGCCTGCTGCGTGCTGCTTCCTGCTGCTATGCGCTGCTCTACCGCTGGTACGCTGTTGCGCCATGTCCTCGACACTGCCGTGGACTAACATGGCGGAGGGATTGTCAATGGAGTATGAGGAGGCGGCGGAGAAGGTGTGGAGAGGCAGGAGGTCTGGGGTGGCGTCAGCTGGCTGTGGTGGAGGTGTTTATGCGAGAAGGAGCTGGAGCGGAAGGAGAGGTCACAATCGGAAACAATCACAAAAAAATCATAATCTGGAGATCTCATTCCAAAAAATGCTAATACCGATGGAGGGGTGATTTCCTTCTATAGGTGGAAAATATAGGAAATATTGGTTGTTATCAAGGAAAGGTAAAAATTTAGGGAAGTTAGGATTGTGAACTGATTTCTATGCAAATGGGGTTTTATTGTTTGGTAACGTGATATCAGTACCTGCCCGTCTGTGACGTGTCTGAGGAAAGTTTGCAAATGTTAAGAAACTATTTATTGGGAGGAAAGTTTGTGACGTGTCTGTTATTTGTTTCCTAAAACAAATTTCACTAATGAGAGAAATCGGTTGATTTAGATAAGTTAGGAAAGTTAGATTAAAATATATTATTTATTTCCTGAAAATCTGTTATTTGTTTCCTAAGACAAATTGAACCAATAAAAGGAAATGATTTATTTGCATCATTTAAGGAAGTTAGATCCGTGATTTGTTATACGTTAGGAAAGTTCTGGTTGTAATATAAAGTGGAGAGAAAAATAAACCGATGGACCAGGGTGGGAGGGGATGGTGGGAGGAGAGACAAAAAAAAACTGACGAAAATAAACCAGCTAAAATAAACCGTGAAGACTATTCACCAACTGCTCCATTAGGAGTAGAGATAAAAATAATTTGGGCAGAGAGTACACTTGAAAATTTTCATTTTACCCCACTGAACCAAATCCATTTGATGCGCGGATTAAATCCTATGAAAACCACAAAGTTCTATGTTCTGTTAACAGAAAAACCGAAAAACAGCTTTATTTTCATAGCTACTTTAGAGCTATTTATGATCAAGCAAATGAACTCTAATATGGATGCAAATGCTACTATCATGTAGATCGCAGAAAAATTCTCAAAACTGATAGAAGGCACTAACCCATAGAATGTACAAAACAATAGCTATAGCCTCCGGAAAACTGCTAAGTGATGTTTAAAAACTAACGAATTCTCAGACTTAGCAAAATTTCAGGGATTTTTCTGGGTATTGTTAAATCATTGAAAAATCTTAGAAATTAAACCGTATCTCGGATGAAAAAGTTTTATACATGAAAGTTTCTCACAACGACGAGACGAATCCAAATAAGCGGTCCGTTCGTCCGCCACATGTCCCTAGCTTAGCAAACGTCAAACCTTTCCCCTCCGGTTCATCTGTGTGACAGACGTCCAGAACCGGAAAAACTTTCCCGGATATTCTTCACCATCACCAGTATCATGTAGCACTGCGTTAGGTCACCTCTAGCACTGTGTATTGCCATGTTATGCTTTGTGATGCTTTTATTGCTCCGTTATTTATTGTGTTCCCCCTCCGTTACTTCTTTCTGATAGACCTCGAGACCGATGTCGGTACCTCTGTGATCGACTACATCAACGACGAACCCTTCTTGCCAGAGCAACCAGGCAAGCCCCTCCCTTGATCAACCCGATATCGCCTATTCTTCTCTCTACTGCTTGCATTAGAGTAGTGTAGCATGCTACTACTTTTGGTTAATCCTATTCTGCTGCATAGCCTATCATTGTTGCTACAATTGTTGATACCTTTACCTGCAATCCTAAATGCTTAGTACAGGATGCTAGTATTCCATTAGTGGCTCTACATTCTTGTCCGTCTGCCATGCTATACTACCGGGCCGTGATCACTCGGGAGTTGATCACGGGTATATACTTATATACATAATATATGATACATGTGGTGACTAAAGTCGGGTCGGCTCGTAGAGTACCCGCAAGTGATTCCGATGTGGGGGCTGAAGGGGCAGGTGGTTCCATCCAGGTAGTGGTGGGCCTGGGTTCCCGACGGCCCCCAACTATTACTTTGTGGCGGAGCGACAGGGCAGGTTGAGACCACCATGGAGAGAGGTGGGCCTGGCCCTGGTCGGCGTCCGCGGTTACATCAATTAACACGCTTAACGAGATCTTGGTATTTGATCTGAGTCTGGCCACTGACCTATACGCACTAACCAACTATGCGGGAACAGTTATGGGCACTCGACGTCGTGGTATCACCTGAAGCCTTCTTGACGTCAGTGACTGAGCGACGCGCGCCGGGTTGGACCGCGTAACACCACTTCCTCTGTAATGGAGGTTGCTAGGTCTGCTCACCGGCCGCGTACGCAACATGCAGGTGTGCAATGGGCGATGGGCCCAGACCCCTGTGCGCATAGGATTTAGACCAGCATGCTGACCTCTTTGTTGTGCCTAGGTAGGGCTGTGATGTGTTGATCTTTCGAGGCCGGGCATGACCTAGGAAAGTGTGTCTGGCCAGAGGGATCGAGCGTGTTGGGTAATGTGGTGCACCCCTGTAGGGAAGTTTATCTATTCGAATAGCCGTGTCCCTCGGTAAAAGGACGACCCGGAGTTGTACCTTGACCTTATGACAACTAGAGTTGGATACTTAATAAAATACACCCTTTCAAGTGCTAGATACAACCCGGTGATCGCTCTCTTACAGGGTGATGAGGGGAGGATCGCCGGGCAGGATTATGCTATATGATGATACTTGGTGAACTTACCATCTACTCTCTTCTATATGCTTCAATATGGAGGCTGCCAGAAGCGTAGTCTTCGATAAGACTAGCTCTCCCCCTCTTATTCTGGCATTCTGTAGTTCAGTCCACAGATACTACCCATTTCATTGATACCAATGCATATGTAGTGTAGATCCTTGCTTGTGAGTACTTTGGATGAGTACTCATGGTTACTTTTCTCCCTCTTTTCCCCCTTTTCCTTTTTTCGGATGTCGCAACCAGATGATGGAGTCCAGGAGCCAGAGGATCCCGAGGATGATTCTACGTGGAGTTCGACTTCGAGGAGTAGTTAGGAGGTCCCAGGCAGGAGGCCTTGCCTTTTCGATCGTTGCTACTTTTGTGCTAGCCATCTTATGGCACCTTGCTTAACCTTATGTTTGTACTCAGATATTGTTGCTTCCGCTAACTCTAGTGTTTTTGAGCTTATGTATTCGGGCCCTCAAGGCCCCTGGCTTGTAATATAAAGCTTGTATTAATTTTAATTTGTGTCTAGAGTTGTGTTGTGATATCTTCCCGTGAGTCCTTGATCTTGATCGCACACATTTGCGTGTATGATTAGTGTACGGTCAAATCGGGGGCATCACAAGCCCCTGAACCAGGCTTCAATGACGATGTGTCCGGCGTGCAGATTGTCTTCGGCATTGCAAGGCGGGTTCCTCCTCCGAATACTCCAGAGCTGTTGAACTATATCCGTCTCCGCATAACAATTAAAACCCTGAACCACAAGGGCAAAATACTTAAATAAAATAAGTCATGTCTACCGACAGCTTTTTCTACGAGACGTTATGTCTGGCCCTATTATTATTTTGAACTATTTTGTGGCCTCCCACTTCGCGTTTCAATGCGCGGTCTTCATTGACACGTGTTGTCAAAGTAGAGATCGTGTCCCCTTATTACGGGATTCTCATCAATACGGGTTTGGGTAATCCAACCGTGCCGCTCGGACGATCCCTCGGGAATAGGTGAGTTTTAAGGCTTGTGAGGGGGCGCTTGATATTCACCGCCTTTATAAGAGGATAAAGACCCATCTTTTTACCTCATGTCTTCTTCTTCCTCAGCCCTTCCATCCTCGAGTTCCAACGCCCAAGTTTTGCTCTTTTTCATCGCCACCAAACACTCCAGCCATGTCCAGGTCCGGCTCGCAGGGCAAGTGGATGGCTTCCTCCGTCACGGAGAGGAACGTCAAGGAACTCTGGGAAGCCGGGTACTTGGCTGCGGACATCACCCATCGGCTCCCTGCCAAAAAGTAGATCATCTCCACTCCGGAGCCTAACGAGAGCATAGTGTTCATCCCTGACTTTCTCCGCAGACTAGGGTTTCCCCTCCACCCTTTCGTCTATGGTCTCATGTTTTACTATGGGCTAGATTTCCACGATCTAGCCCCAAATTCCTTCCTCCACATTTCGGCGTTCATCGTCGTGTGCGAGGTGCTCCTCTGCATTCCCCCCCACTTCGGTCTATGGCTTAAGGTCTTCAACATGAAGCCGAAGGTGGTTGACGGGCAGCACGCAGACTGCGGAGGCACCATGGTGAGAAAGCTCCCCAACGTCACCTGGCCAAAAGGGTCCTTCGTGGAGACTGGTGAAGATATGGCAGTAGGAGTGGTTCAACATCACTGAACCCCCGACGCCAACTGGGTGGCCTCTCCTGAGTTTAGATCCGGACCCCCAATGCAGCTCGCATCGTGGATTAACAAGGGTCTGGATTGGGCATCATCCGATGAAGTGTGACGCCCGGATAGTTAAGCTACAGTGAACCATCGCTAATGATGCCACGTCCCCTCGGTTACTGTTGATAAACTCGCGTCAGTATGAGACCCAGTTCAAAATTTAAAATAAAAACACACAACAAAAGTTTTCAAAACAACAAAACAAAAATGTTCGGGTTGTGGCAAATATTCCATACTAAATATTGCTGAAGGAACCACACTTCTGTAAAGTATTTAAGTGCACTATATTAATTAAAACAGTAGCAAAAACGAATATTTAAATACAGAAATGAAATGAAACAAAAAAAAGGGGCGAGGAGAGAAAAGGAGACCCCAGCTCCGCATGGGCCTCGGCCCATCCCACCTCAGCCGGCCAGCCCACCCCGACTGGCCCAGCCACGCCTGCTTAACCTCCCCCCCGTGGAACCCTAGGGCCCAACCGCACCTA
>NC_041390.1:548095787-548173656 GCF_002162155.2 Triticum dicoccoides
ACCGTGCCCGCACCCCGTTCGCCCCCGCTCGACCCAGCGCGCGCCCACGCGCTCCCGTGCGCCCCCGCGCGCGCGACCCGCGCCATCCAGCCGTAGCCACGACGCCCGTCGCCCCTGCTGCCGACTCCCACCGCCGTCTCTGCCCTGCGGCTCCTGGTCGCGTCTGCCCGGGGCGCCGTCGTCGTCCGACGCCTCATCCCACTCCCGCTACGTCAGCCGTCCGCTGCGGCGATCCTCTCAGCCAACCGCGCCGCCCTGCTCCGGTCGTCGGAGCCAGGCCGCACGCCCGCTGCCCCGCGGCGCCTCGTCGGGCTGGCGCTCGTCGCCCGACCCACCCGGCGCCCGTAACCGTGCGCCCGCTAAGGCACTTAGGCCAATGACATGTGGGGTCCCACACCCCAGCCCCAGAGCGGTTTTATAAAAAAAAAGAATTAAAAAAAAAGATATTAAATAAATAAATAATAATTAAATTAATTAATTAATTAAGGGATTAATTAAGTTAATTAATCATAATTAGATTAACCTAATTAACTAATTAGTTTAATTAAACAGTGATTAGATTAGCTAAACATTAATTTGACTAAACAGTCAATGGCGAACGGGACCCACCTGTCGGGTTGACTCAGTCAACCCCTGTTGACTGCTGACGTCAACATGACATCATGCTGACGTCATAAATACATTTTTTCGAATTAATTAAATAAATAATTAAATTCCAAAATTGTTAAAATCTTTTAAAATTCATATCTTTTAATCCGTAACTTGGATTAAAATATTTTCAACGTGAAAGTTGCTCAGAACGACGAGACAATTCCGGATACGCAGTCCGTTCGTCCGCCACACACCCCTAACCTATCGAACTCGCAACTTTTCCCCTCCGGTTCATCTGTCCGAAAACACGAAGCACCGGGAATACTTTCCCGGATGATTCCCCCCTTAACCAGTACCACCTCATACCACGTTAGGGCACGCCTAGCATCGCTTCTTGACATGTCATGCATCGATATGCATCTGTTTACTTGGTATTCATTGTTTCTTCCCCCTCTTCTCTCCGGTAGACTACGAGACCGACGCTGCTGCTGCCCAGTTCATCTACGGAGTTGACGACCCCTCTCTCTTGCCAGAGCAACCAGGCAAGCCCCCCCTTGATCACCAGATATCGCCTATTCTCCTCTATACTGCTTGCATTAGAGTAGTGTAGCATGTTACTGCTTTCGTTAATCCTATTCTGATGCATAGCCTGACATTGTCGCTACATCTGTTGATACCTTACCTGCAATCCTAAATGCTTAGTATAGGATGCTAGTTTATCATCATTGGCCCTACATTCTTGTCAGTCTGCCTTGCTATACTATCGGGCCGTGATCACTTGGGAGGTGATCACGGGTATATACTATACATACATACATACTATACAGATGGTGACTAAAGTCGGGTCAGCTCATTGAGTACCCGCAAGTGATTCCGACGAGGGGGCTGAAAGGACAGGTGGCTCCATCCCGGTAGAGGTGGGCCTGGGTTCCCGACGGCCCTCGACTGTTACTTTGTGGCGGAGCGACAGGGCAGGTTGAGACCACCTAGGAGACAGGTGGGCCTGGTCCTGTTCGGCGTTCGCGGATACTTAACACGCTTAACGAGATCTTGGTATTTGATCTGAGTTTGGCTACGAGCCTATACGCACTAACCATCTACGTGGGAGTAGTTATGGGTATCCCGACGTCGTGGTATCAGCCGAAGCACTTCAGACGTCAGCGACGGAGCGGCGCGCGCCGAATTGGACTGGAACGCCACTAGGCTAGGTCTGCTTTCGGCCGCGTACGCAACGTGCAGGTGTGCTATGGGCGATGGGCCCAGACCCCTGTGCGCTTAGGTTTAGACCGGCGTGCTGGCCTCTCTGTTTTGCCTAGGTGGGGCTGCGACGTGTTGATCTTCCGAGGCCGGGCATGACCCAGGAAAGTGTGTCCGGCCAAATGGGATCGAGCGTGTTGGGCTATGTGGTGCACCCCTGCAGGGAAGTTAATCTATTCGAATAGCCGTGATCTTCGGTAACAGGACGACTTGGAGTTGTACCTTGACCTTATGACAACTAGAACCGGATACTTAATAAAACACACCCTTCCAAGTGTCAGATACAACCCGGTGATCGCTTTTCCGCAGGGCGACGAGGAGAGGATCGCCGGGTAGGATTATGCTACTCGAGATGCTACTTGGAGATGCTACTTGGAGGACTTCAGTCTACTCTCTTCTACATGCTGTAAGACGGAGGCTGCCAGAAGCGTAGTCTTCGACAGGATTAGCTATCCCCCTTTTATTCTGGCATTCTGCAGTTCAGTCCACCGATATGCCCTTTACACATATACCCATGCATATGTAGTGTAGTTCCTTGCTTGCGAGTACTTTGGATGAGTACTCACGGTTGCCTTCTCCCCCCTTTTTCCCCTTTTCCTTTCTTCTGGTTGTCGCAACCAGATGCTGGAGTCCAGGAGCCAGGCGCCACCGTCGACGACGACCCCTACTACACCGGAGGTGCCCCTACTACGTGCAGCCCGTTGACGACGTCCAGGAGTAGTTTAGGAGGATCCCAGGCAGGAGGCCTGCGCCTCTTTCGATCTGTATCCCAGTTTGTGCTAGCCTTCTTAAGGCACACTTGTTTAACTTATGTCTGTACTCAGATATTGTTGCTTCCGCTGACTCGTCTATGATCGAGCACTTGTATTCGAGCCCTCGAGGCCCCTGGCTTGTATTATGATGCTTGTATGACTTATTTTATTTGTAGAGTTGTGTTGTGATATCTTCCCGTGAGTCCCTGATCTTGATCGTACACATTTGCGTGCATGATTAGTGTACGGTCAAATCGGGGGCGTCACAAGTTGGTATCAGAGCCGACTGCCTGTAGGAATCCCCCTTTCCAACTCCTTGGCCGAAGTCGAGTCTAGTCGTTGAAAAACTTTTACTAACATGGCTGTGTGGCCCATGGGCCCACGTCGCCATCGGGAGGTATTAGGATCTTTTATTCCTCGACCTTTACTCTGGGATTCTGAACCCTCTTCTATTCGGGTTAAACAATTTTTACTAAAAACTAACTTTAGGTTCTCGAAAATACTTTCTCCCGGAGAGCCCCTTCAGTCCAGATGGTCACCGACTGCACCAGAAGATTTCGGAGATACTCTTTGATATTCTCTCGAGACTTTGTGCCCATCACTTTTGCTATTGCCGACCACCGATAAATCCTTATGGATAACTACTTACACTTGCCATTCTTACGATCATTCCCCATTGTTCTTGTTATTACAAGATACCTGAAGTTTTCTCTATTGTTCCGAGAATACTTCGTGCCTACTGCCTAGCAGTTCTTTGCCACATGAATACCCCTTCGAATAAATCCTCGCACTTGTCGGGTATCCGCTCATCCCTAGTTGTTCATGTGTTTCACAAGAGTCTTCAAAATAATATTCGATCTTCCGAAAATCCTTTGGGGCCTTTGGCTCTTGAAATTCTTGCTTGCTTGCATTATGGTTAATCCCATAAGTCTCGTAGTCTTAATGACATTCCTTGTCATTATCATTTTGAGTCTGTTGACTCAATATTCTGCGAATACACGCAATCATCATTGATCCTTATAAATTACCTTTCCGGCTGAGCTGCCATCCTTTTAACTGGAATTGGTTCTCGACCAATCCAATTTTCTTTGATTGTACCCTAAGACTATTCAACTTATCCACCCCTAATCAGAGCATTGCTTCTGATCCCTTGATTTGGAAATCATAATTCCTTTGCATTTGACAATCGAGTTAGTCAGTTGTTTCTATAATTTGCTTCCTCTAGTTGAGTACCGATGCTCACGTCAGATCCCTTGTGGACCATCAGGCCCATTGTTGGATTTTATCCGTCAGCATCCTTCATATTCAATAACCTTGTGAGCCTTCCCTTGGATACATAATGCCCTTGGTAATTGTATCATCTACTTTCTCAACCTTGCTCTACTTTCGAGCTTGTGTTATTTACTCTTGAAACTTGTGGTATACGTTTCTAAGAAGCCCCTGTGGGTTGAACATATGCCTTCTCTAAACCGTGTGAACCCGAAGGTTTTCACGAGTCATACTCTTGCTTCACCAGATAAAATTTCAACACTGCAACTTCATCAAACGTGAGAAGTGAATGAAATGTTATGCATTGGAAAAGTGGGAGTCGACCTTGAACTTGTGTTCATGCCCATGGACACGATGTAGATCTTATCATTAAAGCTTCTCTTAAATAAATTATTCCTTTGGTATAAGTTCATCTTATATCTAGGATCTGGCCTTTTGCAACCGTGGTTCCGACCATGATTGTTCTTCTTTGATCTCATTTCTCGGACAAGTTAAAACAATTGTCTTCTATGGATCAATACACCAGTCCCACCTTTACTTTGATCTTGTGTCGAGTATTACCCCCCTGGTATCTCGAGATTATCATGGAACTGCATAACTCCTTATGAGTTCTTCATCAAGTGCTACCTTCCCACTGATTCCAATTTTTCGCGGGCTCTGAGTTATTAAACACTCAAAGACACCGATAACTGAACCGAGTCCGCTCTTCGGTTCAACAACTCTTTAGTAAGCTTCTATAAGTACGAGTTTGTACCCGATCACGCCATTCCTAGCCTGTTTGGCTATATCATTGTCGTGCCGATTCTAACTGTGCTACCTGGTCCTTATTCTCGGAGCACCAAATTTCGACGATGAACTAACCTTACGTCGATCCTCATCATCATATCATTTTGCCTTGAACAACAAGCTTGGTTTCGAGTTTGTGTCGTACCCTTGGTTCCAATAACCTTTCACTTCATCATTACTTGACTTGATGTCGTTACCGATCGATTACATCTTCATGAACTCTCGCAACAAAGGTGTCGTGATCATCAACATTCTGAGCTCATCCAGGATATCAATTGAATTCATGATGAGAAATAACATCCTTGCCCTCGATGAATTGTATTATCGTCGACCACTTTATTGCCTTCCCACCAACACAAGCTTGTTCATGTTTGGTGTTATACCTTGAGTTCCTTGCTATCCAGCAATTGTTCTTCTTTACCTTGGAGTATTACCATCCCTTATGTCAAGAATGTTCTGAGATTTGTTCCACCTCTTGAGAATTCTTGGCATAGAAATACTTCTCACCATCACCATTCTTTATTGGTCCCCGTGTTAATTCCAACAAGTGAACGGTGTTGTTTGGATTCTTTCCTTCTAGCAACCCTATTTTTCTGAAGTTAATGGTCGAAAGTTCATTCTTAGGCTATTGACTATTGAATCACCATTCTGACATTGGTCGTGCAACCCAACCCATATTTCGGGCGCACCTTTCAACCAATGTTTAATTGTGTATGTTTTCCTCGAGCATACTTCCTTATATCATTTGATCTGACCAATGTTATCTCCTTGTTCACTTAATTGTGGAAATCCATCTTTTGGGAATCTCGGTGAATTGCCGTTGAGTTCACCAGACACCTCCTTGTCCTCTCCTTGGGTTAATGATGGACTCTTGATAACGGAAAACACTTCATAGTTCATTTCCCCGAGAATCTTACAATGTCATCTCGTCAATTTGCGTTGCACCTTTTCTTCTCAGGTATCCTAAGTCCGAGGTATCCTGACACCAATCGGATCTGAATCTCGGTCAGATATGATGGTTGGGACACCTTTCCAAGAGTTATGATGTTGATCCTTTGATGAACCGCTAACATGATGTCATGCCTAGCACCCCCCCCCCGGCTGGAGGACCTATCATTATAGATTCCTTTTCAGCAAGGTTATCCATTCGTCCATGAGGAAATTGTAAGACTTATTCTACAAGTTATTCCTGATGGATCCTTTGTGTTTCCAAAGTCTGATCTTCAACTGATGACCATGTCAATGCTTTCTCGGAGCATGCCTATGGTACTTCAATTTTCAACAAGACCATTTGAAGCCCAATGCTAAATGTTTCCTTCTCAATTATCCAAACACCGATGTACGGGTAATGTCATGAAATTTCTCTCCCCTACCTAAGGAGTTTTCTACATTATATCCTGTCATGGATAATATGTTCTGCTTGTCCTTGGGAAGAATATACCCTTGAAATATGTGTTTAAACACATTTCCCTTTCCATTGTTCTGTTTAAAACCTGATAATCACTTTTCCTTTCCATTGGTTTGTTTAAACCTTTCCTATGATCTATAGGATTTAAGCAGTAATAATCCACTGCTTGTGCAAACACCTCGATGTACAACTCTGTCAGTAAGACCTTGTTACTATTGTTGATGACATTCCGGTAACCACCGATGGACGGGAACCTTGCCTATTGGTCCGCCTCGTTTCAACGAGCAGGAAAATGGTTCTCTTCGTCCCTCGCCCTTGGTACCAACGTTGTTGCCGACATAGCTGACATGGTACTCCCTGACATGCCTTGCTATCATGACCGTGCAAGATGTCACTGCTCCTATTAAAAAAAAACCACATGGTGGGCCCATAACCCACAGGTCCCAGGATCGAAACCTGACTCTCCTGTACACCCCCTGTTTCCAAAGTTATTCCTCCCGCGTGGACTCGTATGTAATTCATGAGCCACCTTCCGATGAGATCGTCAATGCTGACATTAGACACAATAATTATTTCGTGGCTTTAATACCACTTTCACCTTCTGACTAGGCATTGAACGATTGCCTGGCTGCCTGAAACTTCTTATTGTACCTTCCAACCTTACTCTCGATGTGTTTTATTTGTTCAACTCGAGAGGTACTCATATGCTCCTTCATGGATTAATCCCAGATCATTAACCTTATAACATTCTGTCATTGCTGACCTGCCTCGTTACCTATTCGTAAATACGATGAAGATCCCGAAGAAAGGATGCCGACTTCATCATGATGACCTAAAGCGGAGAAATGAAGACATCAATGTATTGGACCGATCTCTTCGAGAAGAGCAAGCCAGAATGAGAAGACCCGCTAGATTCGTTACCAAACCTTTCCCCCTTTCACTACCTCTTAAATCTCGGGACGAGATTTCTTGTAGTGGAGGAGAATTGTGACGCCCGGGTAATTAAGCTACAGTAATCCCCACTAATGATGCCACGTCACCTTTGTCACTGTAGTTAATCTCGGGTTAGTTCAAAAACCGGTTCGAATTTCAAATTCAAAATCAAGTCAAGAATAAACGTTTTCAAAATAAAAACAAAAATGTTCGGTGGACGCCAAATATTACAAAGGTAATTATGGTGCAACAAACCCCTTTTTATAAAAAGCCTAAATACTTTTAGATGAATTTAAACAGAAAAGAAATAATAAAAGAAAATAAAAAAAAGGAAAAACAAAACAGAAAAGCTAAAACCTAAGACTATAAAAAAAAGAGAAACCCCCCTGGGCCGTGGCCCAACTGGGCCAACCCCCAGGCCCAGCCGGCCGGCCCGCTACCTCCCCTCCATAACCCCCCACCAGGGAGGAAACCCTAGCCCAAACACCCACACCCCCCGAAAATATCTCACCCCTCCCCTCTCTCCCCCGATTGGATCGGGATCGAGAGGAGGAGGACCCCAACGCAGCCCCGTCGTCCTCGTCTCCTCCTCGCCTCGACGCCGCGCGGGACGCCTCCGCCACGGCCACCTCGTCGACGCCCGTGGTCCCCGCCGACATCGCCGTTGCCGCCCGTGGATCTCGCGCCCCGCCGTCGTGCTTCAACGCCGGATCTGCCGCCTCGCGTCCCCATCCTCATCCCCGACCGGCCTCCTCGACCACCCCTCGCCCCTCCACCCCGGCGCCCGACGCCGGCGCCCAGAGCTTCCTGGCCGGACCACGTCAACGGCCTGCTTCCTCTCCGTCACGCAGTCTCCGACCTCTTCCCCGAACACCGTTGCCCCGTTCCCTACTCCCCCTGTGAGCCGCCATCCGTCCTCCTCTCTCCCCCTCTGCCTCGATGTGGCCACCACATCCCGGTGCGCTCGCCGCGCCCGGGCACCTCCAGCCACGCCCAACGCACGCGCCCGGGCACCGCGGCCCTTCCCGGTGCGCTCACCGCGTCCTGCCGCTCCACCCACGCGCCCGTCGCCCAAGCACCCGCTTCGGCTACCGCCGTCCGGCGACGGCCCCTGCTACCCCGGCCTGACCTCGCCCCTTCCCCCCGTCGGTGCCGTGCCCGCCGGTGCCCTTCTGGGTGCCGCGGCGCTCGCTCCTGGGCTGCACAGCCCCAGGCCTTGTGCCACTGACCAGGGGGCCCCATGCCCCTGTTAAAAAAAACGAACGAAATTGAAAAATAGAAATAATTATTTAATTAATTAGTAATTTGATTAATTAATTAATTTGCTTAGTTAACTACCTAATTAACTTTGATTAATTAGCCTAATGAACATATTTAGTCTAATTAAACCTGCTTAGTTAAACTAGTCTATGACGATGGGCCCCATTGCCCTGTTTGACCAGTCAACGTTGACCCAGTCAACAGCTGACTAGACTGTTGACTTTGACTCTGACCCCACCTGTCATACACTATGGCTGGCACTGCACTTTGTGACAATAGTTTTACTGATTAAATTTTGGAGTTAAATAAATCAATATAATCATATAAAACTTTGGAAATTCATATAAAATAATCCGTAACTCGGATGAAAATACTTTCTACATGAAAGTTGCTCAGAACGACGAGACGATTCCGGATACGCAACCCGTTCGTCCGCCACACCCCCCTAACCTATCGAACTCGCAACTTTCCCCCCTCCGGCTCCTCTGCCCGAAAACACGGAACCCCAGGAATACTTCCCGGATGCTTCCCCCCTTCACCGGTATCACCTCCTACCGCGTAGAACACGTCTAGCTCTGCCTGTTATCCTGTTATGCACTTGCTTGCTATGTATTTACTGTTTCTCCCCCCTCTTCTCTTCGGTAGACCCCGTGACGAGGCTGACGCCCCAGTTCGACTACGGAGTTGACGACCCCTCTCTCTTGCCAGAGCAACCAGGCAAGCCCCCCCCTTGATCACCAGATATCGCCTATTCTCCTCTATACTGCTTGCATTAGAGTAGTGTAGCATGTTACTGCTTTCGTTAATCCTATTCTGATGCATAGCCTGACATTGTCGCTACATCTGTTGATACCTTACCTGCAATCCTAAATGCTTAGTATAGGATGCTAGTTTATCATCATTGGCCCTACATTCTTGTCAGTCTGCCTTGCTATACTATCGGGCCGTGATCACTTGGGAGGTGATCACGGGTATATACTATACATATATACATACTATACAGATGGTGACTAAAGTCGGGTCAGCTCATTGAGTACCCGCAAGTGATTCTGACGAGAGGGCTGAAAGGACAGGTGGCTCCATCCCGGTAGAGGTGGGCCTGGGTTCCCGACGGCCCTCGACTGTTACTTTGTGGCGGAGCGACAGGGCAGGTTGAGACCACCTAGGAGACAGGTGGGCCTGGCCCTATTCGGCGTTCGCGGATACTTAACACGCTTAACGAGATCTTGGTATTTGATCTGAGTCGGCTACGAGCCTATACGCACTAACCATCTACGTGGGAGTAGTTATGGGTATCCCGACGTCGTGGTATCAGCCGAAGCACTTCAGACGTCAGCGACGGAGCGGCGCGCGCCGGATTGGAACGTAAGCCTGCTCTTGTATTAAGGGGGCTAGTTCCGCTTTCGGCCGCGTACGCAACGTGCAGGTGTGCTATGGGCGATGGGCCCAGACCCCTGTGCGCTTAGGTTTAGACCGGCGTGCTGGCCTCTCTGTTGAGCCTAGGTGGGGCTGCGACGTGTTGATCTTCCGAGGCCGGGCATGACCCAGGAAAGTGTGTCCGGCCAAATGGGATCGAGCGTGTTGGGTTATGTGGTGCACCCCTGCAGGGAAGTTAATCTATTCGAATAGCCGTGATCTTCGGTAACAGGACGACTTGGAGTTGTACCTTGACCTTATGACAACTAGAACCGGATACTTAATAAAACACACCCTTCCAAGTGCCAGATACAACCGGTGGTCGCTCTACCTCAGGGATATGAGGAGGGGATCGCCGGGTAGGATTATGCTATGCGATGCTACTGGAGATGCTACTTGGAGATGCTACTTGGAGGATTTCAATCTACTCTCTTCTACGTGCTGCGAGACGGAGGCTGCCAGAAGCGTAGTCTTCGACAGGATTAGCTATCCCCCTCTTATTCTGGCATTCTGCAGTTCAGCCTACTGATATGGCCTCCTTACACATATACCCATGCATATGTAGTGTAGCTCCTTGCTTGCGAGTACTTTGGATGATTACTCACGGTTGCTTTTCTCCCTCTTTTCCCCTTTCCCTTCTACCTGGTTGTCGCAACCAGATGCTGGAGGCCTGGAGCCAAACGCCACCGTCGACGATGATTCCTACTACACTGGAGGTGTCTACTACTACGTGCAGGCTGACGACGACGAACAGGAGTAGTTAGGAGGATCCCAGGCAGGAGGCCTGCGCCTCTTTCGATCTGTATCCCAGTTTGTGCTAGCCTTCTTAAGGCAAACTTGTTTAACTTATGTCTGTACTCAGATATTGTTGCTTCCGCTGACTCGTCTATGATCGAGCACTTGTATTCGAGCCCTCGAGGCCCCTGGCTTGTATTATGATGCTTGTATGACTTATTTTATTTGTAGAGTTGTGTTGTGATATCTTCCCGTGAGTCCCTGATCTTGATCGTACACATTTGCGTGCATGATTAGTGTACGATTGAATCGGGGGCGTCACATGAAGTGATGACGCTACAAAGAGCATCAAAAATATGATGGAGAAGAACACTAGCCTTGCTGATGTGATCGAGGTGATGCTTTTTCGTCGGATTCTCCCCTGCCAGCACCGATCTCTCCACATGTGGGAGTTCAATCCGGCTGGCCCTCGGACCCTGCAGCGATTCTTCGGCACGAGGTACGAAGAAATCTGGAAGCTACTTTTCAAGGCCTATAAGTCGTGGCCGAAGACGACCGAAGACATCGGCCTCGACTGTTCTCATCCAACCACTCTAGTAAGTTTTATGATTTTCGGACATAACTTCAATTTGTGAACCCAAGGGGTATGCTGATCTTTCAATTCTTCCCTCAGGGCTGGACAAAGAAGGCGGAGCGGATCCGATGTCCGGCTCCACTGCCCGAAGACCCAGCCATTCCTCTACTAACAAAGATGCTGGTCCCGGCGCCGTGCTAGGCGCCGGAGAAGAAGGCCAAGAAGAAAGGCAAGGGGGTCAAAAGTGGCCTCCGCCATAAAGGTACTTCGAACGCGGTGTCCGGAGATACCAAAGTTCTCTCCTCCCACGAGGGAGATGAAGACGAAGAGGAGGAGGAGGAAGAGAGCAATTCTCCCCTCAAGGAGGAGGAGAAGAAGAGGGCGGCCTCCGTAGACCTAGAGGCGGAGACATACAAAAGGGGGGAGATATCCCTCTCGGATGGCTCGGACTCGGATGCCGAAGCCATCCCCCAGTGGCGCCCCGGGGCAAAGCCCCTGGCCGAATCATAAGTGTTCAAAGACACTATACATGTGTCCGACTTTTTACAAATCGTAGGATAACACATCATTTATGTATTTCAGTCCGGCCTGGGATCTCCCCCAACAATCATCATCTTCGGGGAACTCTTTGGCACCGGAGATGATGGAGAGCGAAACGCCTCCGCAAGCCTCTCCGCCACATGCCGCGGATGACACCGAGGTGTTGTCCCAAAGGACCTCTCTGGGCCAGGGAGAGGTGCAGTAGGTCACTGAAACGGCCCTAGAGGGTAATGCCTTGGTGGCCGAAAACATGGGGGGCACATCTATGACGCCCCCGATTTGACCGTACACTAATCATGCACGCAAATGTGTACGATCAAGATCAAGGACTCACGGGAAGATATCACAACACAACCCTAGAAACAAATTAAAATAAAACAAGCTTTATATTACAAGCCAGGGGCCTCGAGGGCTCGAATACATAAGCTCGAATACACAAGAGTCAACGGAAGCAACAATATCTGAGTACAGACATAAGTTAAACAAGATTGCCTTAAGAAGGCTAGCACAAAAGTAGCAACGATCGAAAAGGCAAGGCCTCCTGCGTGGGACCTCCTAACTACTCCTCGAATCCAAACTCCATGTAGAATCATCCTCGGGATCCTCTGGCTCCTGGAATCCATCATATGATTGCAGTAACCGGGAAAAGGGGGAAAAGAAGTAGGAAAGCAACCGTGAGTACTCATCCAAAGTACTCGCAAGAAAGTATCTTCACTACATATGCATTGGTATCAATGAAATGGGTAGTATCTGTGGACTGAACTACAGAGTGGCAGAATAAGAGAGGGATAGCTAGTCCTATCGAAGACTACGCTTCTGGCAGCCTCCATCTTGAAGCGGTAGAAGAGAGTAGATGGTAAGTTAACCAAGTATCGTCGCATAGCATAATCCTACCTGGCGATCCTCCCCTCATCGCCCTATGAGAGAGCGATCACCGGGTTGTATCTGGCACTTGGAAGGGTGTGTTTTATTAAGTATCCGGTTTTAGTTGTCATAAGGTCAAGGTACAACCTTGGATCGTCCTTTTACCATGGGACACGACTATTCAAATAGATCAACTTCCCTGCAGGGGTGCACCGCATTTCCCAACACGCTCGATCCCCTTTGGTCAGACACACTTTCCTAGGTCATGCTCGACCTCGGAAGATCAACACGTCGCAACCCTACTTAGGCACAACAGAGAGGTTTGCACGCCGGTCTAAATCCTATGGCGCAGGGTTCTGGGCCCATCGCCCATTGCACACCTGCATGTTGCGAGGGCAGCCGGAAACAGACCTAGGCTCCCTAATACAAGAGCACGCATTCCAGTCCAATCCGGCGCGCGCCGCTCAGTCGCTGACGTCACGAAGGCTTCGGCTGATACCACGATGTCGAGTGCCCATAACTGTCCTCGCGTAGCTGGTTAGTGCATATAGGCCAATGGCCTGACTCATATCAAATACCAAGATCTCGTTAAGCGTGTTATTTTAAAATGACCGCGGACGCCGACCAGGGCCAGACCCACCTCTCTCCTAGGTGGTCTCAACCTGCCCTGTCGCTCCGCCACAAGTAATAGTCGGGGGCCGTCGGGAACCCAGGCCCACTACTACCTGGATGAAACCATCTGTCCCTTCAGCCCCCCACACTAGAATCACTTGCGGCTACTCTACCAGCCGACCCGACTTTAGTCACCATATGTATCACATATTATGTATATAAGTATATATATCCGTGATCACCTCCCAAGTGATCACGGCCCGATAGTATAGCATGGCAGACGGACAAGAATGTAGGGCCACAGATGGAATACTAGCATCCTATACTAAGCATTTAGGATTGCAGGTAAAGATAACAACAATAGTAGTAAGGACAGGCTATGCATCAGAATAGGATTAACGGAAAGCAGTAACATGCTACAATACTCTAATACAAGTAGTAAGAGAAGAATAGGCGATATCGGGTTGATAAAGGGGGGGGGCTTGCCTGGTTGCTCTGGCAAGAAGGAGGGGTCGTCGACAACGTAGCCGATCGCGGCACCAGCAGCGGCGTCAGTCTCGTAGTCTACCGGAGAGAAGAGGGGGAAGAAGCAATAAATACAATGCAAACAGATGCATATCAATGCATGACATGACATGTAACGGTGCTAGGTGTGCCCTAACGCAGTAGGAGGTGATACCGGCAAAGGGGGGACAGGATCGGGAAAGTATCGCCGGTGTTTCACATTTTTGGACAGATGAACCAGAGGGGGAAAGTTGTGTTGGGGAACGTAGTAATTTCAAAATTTTCCTACGCACATGCAAGATCATGGTGATGCATAGCAACGAGAGGGGAGAGTGTTGTCTACGTTCCCTCGTAGACCGAAGCGGAAGCGTTGACGCAACGTAGAGGAAGTAGTCGTACGTCTTCCCGGTCCAACCGATCCAAGCACCGTTACTCCGGCACCTCCGAGTTCTTGGCACACGTTCAGCTCGATGACGCTCCCCGGGCTCCGATCCAACAAAGCTTCGGGGAGGAGTTCCGTCAACACGACGGCATGGTGACGATCTTGATGTTCAACCATCGCAGGGCTTCACCTAAGCACCGCTACAATACGACCGAGGTGGAATCTGGTGGAGGGGGGCACCGCACACGGCTAAGGAACGATCACGAAGATCAACTTGTGTGTTCTAGGGTGCCCCCTGCCCCCGTATATAAAGGAGACAAGGGGAGGGGGCGGCCGGCCAAGGAGGGCACGCCAAGGGGGAGTCCTACTCCCACCGGGAGTAGGACTCCCTTCTTTCCTAGTTGGAGAAGGAGAAGTGGGAAAGAGGAGGAAGAGGGAAAGGAAAGGGGGGGCGCCGCCCCCTCTCCTTGTCCTATTCGGACTAGGGAGGGGAGGGGCGCGCGGCCACCTCTTGCCTACTTTCCTCTTCTCCCTTAGGGCCCATGTAGGCCTAATAACCCCCGGGGGGGGGGGGGGTTCCGGTAACCCCCGGTACTCCGGTAAAATCCCGATTTCACCCGGAACAATTCCGATATCCAAATATAGGCTTCCAATATATCGATCTTTATGTCTCGACCATTTCGAGACTCCTCGTCATGTCCATGATCACATCCGGGACTCCGAACAACCTTCGGTACATCAAAATACATAAACTCATAATGAAACTGTCATCGTAACGTTAAGCGTGCGGACCCTACGATTCGAGAACAATGTAGACATGATCGAGACACGTCTCCGGTCAATAACCAATAGCGGAACCTGGATGCTCATATTGGCTCCTACATATTCTACGAAGATCTTTATCAGTCAGACCGCATAACAACATACATTGTTCCCTTTGTCATCGGTATGTTACTTGCCCGAGATTCGATCGTCGGTATCTCAATACCTAGTTCAATATCGTTACCGGCAGGTCCCTTTACTCGTTCCGTAATACATCATCTCACAACTAACTCATTAGTTGCAATGCTTGCAAGGCTTATGTGATGTGCATTACCGAGAGGGCCCAGAGATACCTCTCCGACAATCGGAGTGACAAATCCTAATCTCGAAATACGCCAACCCAACATGTACCTTTGGCGACACCTGTAGAGCACCTTTATAATCACCTAGTTACGTTGTGACGTTTGGTAGCACACAAAGTGTTACTCCGGCAAACGGGAGTTGCATAATCTCATAGTCATAGGAACATGTATAAGTCATGAAGAAAGCAATAGCAACATACTAAACGATCGGGTGCTAAGCTAATGGAATGGGTCATGTCAATCAGATCATTCACCTAATGATGTGATCCCATTGATCAGATAACAACTCATGTCTATGTTTAGGAAACTTAACCATCTTTGATCAATGAGCTAGTCAAGTAGAGGCATACTAGTGACACTATGTTTGTCTATGTATTCACACATGTATTATGTTTCCGGTTAATACAATTCTAGCATGAATAATAAACATTTATCATGAAATAAGGAAATAAATAATAACACTATTATTGCCTCTAGGGCATATTTCCTTCAGTCTCCCACTTGCACTAGAGTCAATAATCTGGATTACACAGTAATGATTCTAACACCCATGGAGCCTTGGTGCTGATCATGTTTTGCTCGTGGAAGAGGCTTAGTCAACGGGTCTGCTACATTCAGATCCGTATGTATCTTGCAAATCTCTATGTCTCCCACCTGGACTAGATCCCAGATGGAATTGAAGCGTCTCTTGATGTGCTTGGTTCTCTTGTGAAATCTGGATTCCTTTGCCAAGGCAATTGCACCAGTATTGTCACAAAAGATTTTCATTGGACCCGATGCACTAGGTATGACACCTAGATCGGATATGAACTCCTTCATCAAGACTCCTTCATTTGCTGCTTCTGAAGCAGCTATGTATTCCGCTTCACACGTAGATCCCGCCACGACGCTTTGTTTAGAACTGCACCAACTGACAGCTCCACCGTTTAATGTAAACACGTATCCGGTTTGCGATTTAGAATCGTCCGGATCAGTGTCAAATCTTGCACCAACGTAACCATTTACAATGAGCTCTTTGTCACCTCCATAAACGAGAAACATATCCTTAGTCCTTTTCAAGTATTTCAGGATGTTCTTGACCACTGTCTAGTGATCCACTCCTGGATTACTTTGGTACCTCCCTGCTAGACTTATAGCAAGGCACACATCAGGTCTGGTACACAGCATTGCATACATGATAGAGCCTATGGCTGAAGCATAGGGAACATCTTTCATTTTCTCTCTATCTTCTGCATGAAGGAAATATGCCCTAGAGGCAATAATAAATTTATTATTTATTTTTCTTATATAATGATAAATGTTTATCATTCATGCTAGAATTGTATTAACCGGAAACATAATACATGTGTGAATACATAGACAAACAGAGTGTCACTAGTATGCCTCTACTTGACTAGCTCGTTAATCAAAGATGGTTATGTTTCCTAACCATTGACAAAGAGTTGTTATTTGATTAACGGGATCACATCATTAGGTGAATGATCTGATTGACATGACCCATTCCATTACCTTAGCCCCCGATCGTTTAGTATATTGCTATTGCTTTCTTCATGACTTATACATGTTCCTATGACTATGAGATTATGCAACTCCCGTTTGCCGGAGGAACACTTTGTGTGCTACCAAACGTCACAACGTAACTGGGTGATTATAAAGGAGCTCTACAGGTGTCTCCAAAGGTACATGTTGGGTTGGTGTATTTCGAGATTAGGATTTGTCACTCCGATTGTCGGAGAGGTATCTCTAGGCCCTCTCGGTAATGCACACATAAAGCCTTGCAAGCATTGCAACTAACGAGTTAGGTGCGAGATGATGTATTACGGAACGAGTAAAGAGACTTGCCGGTAAGGAGATTGAACTAGGTATTGAGATACCGACGATCGAATCTCGGGCAAGTAACATACCGATGACAAAGGAAACAACGTATGTTGTTATGCGGTCTGACCGATAAAGATCTTCGTAGAATATGTAGGAGCCAATATGAGCATCCAGGTTCCGCTATTGGTTATTGACCGGAGACATGTCTCGGTCATGTCTACATTGTTCTCGAACCGTAGGGTCCGCACGCTTAAGGTTTCGATGACAGTTATATTATGAGTTTATGAGTTTTGATGTACCGAAGGAGTTCGGAGTCCCGGATGGGATCGGGGACATGACGAGGAGTCTCAAAATGGTTGAGACATAAAGATTGATATATTGGACGACTATATTCGGACATCGGAAAGGTTCCGAGTGATTCGGGTATTTTTCGGAGTACCGGAGAGTTACGGGAATTCGCCGGGGAGTATATGGGCCTTATTGGGCCATACGGGAATAGAGGAGAGAGGCCAAAAGGAAGGAGGCCTGCGCCCCCTCTATGGTCCGAATTGGACAAGGGGCGTAGCCCCCTTTTCCTTCTTCCTCTCCCCCTCTTTCCCCTTCTCCTACTCCAACAAGGAAGGAGGGAGTCCTACTCCCGGTGGGAGTAGGACTCCCCTTGGCGCGCCCGCTCCTAGGCCGGCCGCCCCCTCCCCCTTGCTCCTTTATATACGGGGGTAAGGGGGCACCCCATTACACACAAGTTGATCTTCGTGATCGTTCCTTAGCCGTGTGCGGTGCCCCCCTCCACCATATTCCACCTCGGTCATATTGTAGCGGTGCTTAGGCGAAGCACTGCGACGGTTGAACATCAAGATCGTCACCACGCCGTCGTGCTGACGGAACTCCTCCCCGAAGCTTTGCTGGATCGGAGCCCGGGGAGCGTCATCGAGCTGAACGTGTGCCAAGAACTCGGAGGTGCCGGAGTAACGGTGCTTGGATCGGTTAGACCGGGAAGATGTACGACTACTTCCTCTATGTTGCGTCAACGCTTCCGCTTCGGTCTACGAGGGTACGTAGACAGCACTCTCCCCTCTCGTTGCTATGCATCACCAAGATCTTGTGTGTGCGTAGGAATTTTTTTGAAATTACTACGTTCCCCAACAGTGGCATCCGATCCTGGGTTTTATGTGTTGATGTTATATGCACGAGTAGAACATAAGTGAGTTGTGGACGATATAAGTCATACTGCTTACCAGCATGTCATACTTTGGTTCGGCGATATTGTTGGACGAAGCGTCCCGGACTGACATTACACGTACGCTTACGCGAGACCGGTTCTCCCGACATGCTTTGCACAAAGGTGGCTAGCGGGTGACAGTTTCTCCAACTTTAGTTGAACCGAGTGTGGCTACGCCCGGTCCTTGCAAAGGTTAAAATAGCACCAACTTGACAAACTATCGTTGTGGTTTTGATGCGTAGGTAAGATTGGTTCTTGCTTAAGCCCGTAGCAGCCACGTAAAACTTGCAACAACAAAGTAGAGGACGTCTAACTTGTTTTTGCGGGGCATGTTGTGATGTGATATGGTCAAGACATGATGCTAAATTTTATTGTATGAGATGATCATGTTTTGTAACCGAGTTATCGGCAACTGGCAGGAGCCATATGGTTGTCGCTTTATTGTATGCAATGCAATCGCGCTATAATGCTTTACTTTATCACTAAGCGGTAGCGATAGTCGTGGAAGCATAAGATTGGCGAGACGACAATGATGCTACGATGGAGATCAAGGTGTCGCGCCGGTGACGATGGTGATCACGACGGTGCTTCGAAGATGGAGATCACAAGCACAAGATGATGATGGTCATATCATATCACTTATATTGATTGCATGTGATGTTTATCTTTTATGCATCTTATCTTGCTTTGATTGACGGTAGCATTATAAGATGATCTCTCACTAATTATCAAGAAGTGTTCTCCCTGAGTATGCACCGTTGCGAAAGTTCTTCGTGCTGAGACACCACGTGATGATCGGGTGTGATAGGCTCTACGTTCAAATACAACGGGTGCAAAACAGTTGCACACGCGGAATACTCAGGTTATACTTGACAAGCCAAGCATATACAGATATGGCCTTGGAACACGGAGACCGAAAGGTCGAGCATGAATCATATAGTAGATATGATCAACATAGTGATGTTCACCAATGAAACTACTCCATCTCACGTGATGATCAGACACGTAATCACTTAGAGGATTAGAGGGATGTCTATCTAAGTGGGAGTTCTTAAGTAATATGATTAATTGAACTTTAATTTATCATGAACTTAGTCCTGGTAGTATTTTGCAAATTATGTTGTAGATTAATAGCTCGCATTGTTGCTTCCCTGTGTTTATTTTTGATATGTTCCTAGAGAAAAATAAGTTGAAAGATGTTAGTAGCAACGATGCGGATTGGATCCGTGATCTGAGGTTTATCCTCATTGCTGCATAGAAGAATTATGTCCTTGATGCACCGCTAGGTGACAGACCTATTGCAGGAGAAAATGCAGACGTTATGAATGTTTGGCTAGCTCAATATGATGACTACTTGATAGTTTAGTGCACCATGCTTAACGGCTTAGAATCGAGACTTCAAAGACGTTTTGAACGTCATGAACCATATGAGATGTTCCAGGAGTTGAAGTTAATATTTCAAGCAAATACCTGAGTTGAGAGATATGAAGTCTCCAACAAGTTCTATAGCTAAAAGATGGAGGAGAATCGCTCAACTAGTGAGCATGTGCTCAAATTGTCTGGGTACTACAATCGCTTGAATCAAGTGGGAGTTAATCTTCCAGATAAGATAGTGATTGACAGAATTCTCTAGTCACCATCATCAAGTTAGTAGAACTTCGTGATGAACTATAATATGCAAGGGATAACGGAAATGATTCCCAAGCTCTTCGTGATGATGAAATCGCCGAAGGTAGAAATCAAGAAAAACGTCAAGTGTTGATGGTTGACAAGACCACTAGTTTCAATAAAAGGGCAAAGGGAAGAAGAAGGGGAACTTCAAGAAAAACAGCAAACAAGTTGCTCAAGTGAACAAACCCAAGTCTGGTCCTAAGCCTGAGACTAAGTGCTTCTACTGCAAAGGAACTGGTCACTGGAAGTGGAACTGCCCCAAGTATTTGGCAGATAAGAAGGCTGGCATAGTGAACAAAGGTATATTTGATATACATGTTATTGCTGTGTACTTTACTAGTGTTCATAGCAACCCCTCAGTATTTGGTACTAGTTCAGTTGCTAAGATTAGTAACTCGAAACGGGAGTTGCAGAATGAACAGAGACTAGTTAAGGGTGAAGTGATGATGAGAGTTGGAAGTGGTTCCAAGATTGATATGATCATCATCGCACACTCCCTATACTTTCGGGATTAGTGTTGAAACTAAATAAGTGTTATTTGGTGTTTGCGTTGAGCATGAATATGATTTGATCATGATTATTGCAATACAGATATTCATTTAAGTTAGAGAACAATTGTTGTTCTGTTTACATGAATAAAACCTTCTATGGTCATACACACCAACAAAAATGGTTTGTTGGATCTCAACCGTAGTGATACACATATTCATAATATTGAAGCCAAAAAGATGCAAAGTTAATAATGATAGTGCAACTTATTTGTGGCACTGCCGTTTAGGTCATATTGGTGTAAAGCGCATGAAGAAACTCCATGCTGATGGGCTTTTGGAATCGCTTGATGCTTGCGAACCATGCCTCATGGGCAAGATGACTAATACTCCGTTCTTCGGAACAATGGAGCGAGCAACTGACTTATTGGAAATAATACATACTGATGTATGCGATCCGATGAGTGTTAAGGCTCGTGGCAGGTATCGTTATTTTCTGACCTTCACACATGATTTAAGTAGATATGGGTATATCTACTTGATGAAACATAAGTCTGAAACATTTGAAAAGTTCAAATAATTTCAGAGTGAAGTGGAAAATCATCGTAACAAGAAAAATAAGGTTTCTACGATCTGATCGCGGAGACAAATATTTGAGTTACGAGTTTGGTCTTCAATTTAAACAATGTGGAATAGTTTCACAAACTCATGCCACCTGGAACACCACAGCATAATGGTGTGTCCGAACATCATAACCGTACTTTATTGGATATAGTGCAATCTATGATGTTTCTTACCGATTTACCACTATCGTTTTTGGGGTTATGCATTAGAGACAGCTGCATTCACGTTAAAAGGGAACCATCTAAATCTGTTGAGATGACACCGTATGAACTATGGTTTGGCATGAAACCAAAGTTGTCGTTTCTTAAAGTTTGGGGTTGCGATGCTTATATGAAAAAGTTTCATCCTGATAAGCTCAAACTCAAATCAGAGAAGTGAGTCTTCATAGGATACGCAAAAACAAATGTTGGGTACACCTTCTATCACAGATCCGAAGGCAAGATATTCATTGCTAAGAATGGATCCTTTCTAGAGAAGGAGTTTCTCTCGAAAGAAGTGAGTGGGAGGAAAGTAGAACTTGATAAGGTAATTGTACCTTCTCCCTTATTGGAAAGTAGTTCATCACAGAAATCTGTTCCTGTGACTACTACACCAATTATTAAGGAAGCTAATGATGATGATCATGTAACTTCAAATCAAGTTACTACCGAATCTCATAGGTAAACCAGAGTGAGATCCGCACCAGAGTGGTACGGTAATCCTGTTCTGGAAGTCATGTTACTAGACCATGATGAACTTGCGAACTATGAGGAAGCAATGATGAGCCCAGATTCCGCAAAATGGCTTGAGGACATGAAATCTGAGATGGGATCCATGTATGAGAACAAAGTGTGGACTTTGGTTGACTTGCCCAATGATCGGCAAGCCATAGAAAATAAATGGATCTTCAAGAGGAAGACGGACGTTGATAGTGGTGTTACTATCTACAAAGCTAGAATTGTCGCAAAACGTTTTCGATAAGTTCAAAGTGTTGACTACGATGAGAGTTTCTCACTCGTATCTATGCTTAAGTCTGTCCGAATCATGTTAGCAATCGCCGCATTTTAAGAAATCTGGCAAATGGATAACAAAACTGCATTCCTTAATGGATTTATTAAAGAAGAGTTGTATATGATGCAACCAGAAGGTTTTGTCAATCCTAAAGGTGTTAACAAAAATATGCAAGCTCCAGCAATCCATCTATGGACTGGTGCAAGCATCTCGGAGTTGGAATATATGCTTTGATAAGTTGATCAAAGCATATAGTTTTATACAGACTTGCGGTGAAGTCTGTATTTACAAGAAAGTGAGTGGGAGCACTACAGCATTTCTGATAAGTATATGTGAATGACATATTGTTGATCGGAAATAATGTAGAATTATTCTGCAAAGCATAAAGGAGTGTTTGAAAGGAGTTTTTTCAAAGAAATACCTCGGTGAAGCTGCTTACATATTGAGCATCAAGATCTATAGAGATAGATTAAGACGCTTGATAAGTTTTTTCAATAAGTACATACCTTGACAAGATTTTGAAGTAGTTCAAAATGGAACAGTCAAAGAAAGAGTTCTTGCCTGTGTAACAAGGTGTGAAATTGAGTAAGACTCAAAACCCGACCACGGCAGAAGATAGAAAGAGAATGAAAGTCATTCCCTATGGCTTGGCCATAGGTTCTATGAAGTATGCCATGCTGTGTACCAGATCTATTGTATACCCTACACTGATTTTGGCAAGGGAGTACAATAGTGATCTAGGAGTAGATCACTGGACAACGGTCAAAATTATCCTTAGTGGAATAAGGATATGTTTCTCGATTATGGACGTGACAAAAAGGTTCGTCGTAAAGGGTTACATCGATGCAAGTTTTGACACTGATCCAGATGACTCTAAGTCTCAATCTGGATACATATTAAAAGTGGGAGCAATTAGCTAGAGTAGCTCTGTGCAGAGCATTGTTGACGTAGAAATTTGCAAAATACATACGGATCTGAATGTGGCAGACCCGTTGACTAAACTTCTCTCACAAGCAAAACATGATCACACCTTAGTACTCTTTGGGTGTTAATCACATAGCGATGTGAACTAGATTACTGACTCTAGTAAACTCTTTGGGTGTTAATCACATAGCGATGTGAGCTAGATTACTGACTCTAGTAAACCCTTTGGGTGTTGGTCACATATCGATGTGAACTATGGGTGTTATCCACATAAAGATGTGAACTATTGATGTTAAATCACATGGCGATGTGATCTAGATTATTGACTCTAGTGCAAGTGGGAGACTGAAGGAAATATGCCCTAGAGGCAATAATAAATTTATTATTTATTTTCCTTATATCATGATAAATGTTTATTATTCATGCTAGAATTGTATTAACCGGATACATAATACATGTGTGAATACATAGATAAACCGAGTGTCACTAGTATGCCTCTACTTGACTAGCTCGTTAATCAAAGATGGTTATGTTTCCTAACCATTGACAAAGAGTTGTTATTTGATTAACGGGATCACATCATTAGGTGAATGATCTGATTGACATGACCCATTTCATTAGCTTAGCACCTGATCGTTTAGTATGTTGCTATTGCTTTCTTCATGACTTATACATGTTCCTATGACTATGAGATTATGCAACTCCCGTTTGCCGGAGGAACACTTTGTGTGCTACCAAACGTCACAACGTAACTGGGTGATTATAAAGGAGCTCTACAGGTGTCTCCAAAGGTACATGTTGGGTTGGCGTATTTCGAGATTAGGATTTGTCACCCCGATTGTCGGAGAGGTATCTCTGGGCCCTCTCGGTAATGCACATCACATAAAGCCTTGCAAGCATTGCAACTAACGAGTTAGTTGCGAGATGATGTATTACGGAACGAGTAAAGAGACTTGCCGGTAACGAGATTGAACTAGGTATTGAGATACCGACGATCGAATCTCGGGCAAGTAACATACCGATGACAAAGGGAACAACGTATGTTGTTATGCGGTCTGACCGATAAAGATCTTCGTAGAATATGTAGGAGCCAATATGAGCATCCAGGTTCCGCTATTGGTTATTGACCGGAGACATGTCTCGGTCAAGTCTACATTGTTCTCGAACCGTAGGGTCCGCACGCTTAAGGTTTCGATGACAGTTATATTATGAGTTTATGAGTTTTGATGTACCGAAGGAGTTCAGAGTCCCGGATGGGATCGGGGACATGACGAGGAGTCTCGAAATGGTCGGGACGTAAAGACCGATATATTGGACGACTATATTCGGACATTGGAAAGGTTCCGAGTGATTCGGGTATTTTCGGAGTACTGGAGAGTTACGGGAATTCGCCGGGGAGTATATGGGCCTTATTGGGCCATACAGGAATAGAGGAGAGAGGCCAAAAGGAAGGAGGCCTGCGCCCCCTCTGGTCCGAATTGGACAAGGGGCGCAGCCCCCTTTTCCTTCTTCCTCTCCCCCTCTTTCTCCTACTCCTACTCCAACAAGGAAGGAGGGAGTCCTACTCCCGGTGGGAGTAGGACTCCCCTTGGCGCGCCCCCTCCTAGGCCGGCCGCCCCCTCCCCCTTGCTCCTTTATATACGGGGGTAAGGGGGCACCCCATTACACACAAGTTGATCTTCGCGATCGTTCCTTAGCCATGTGTGGTGCCCCCCTCCACCATATTCTACCTCGGTCATATTGTAGCGGTGCTTAGGCGAAGCCCTGCGACGGTTGAACATCAAGATCGTCACCACGCCGTCGTGCTGACGGAACTCCTCCCCGAAGCTTTGCTGGATCGGAGCCCGAGGAGCGTCATCGAGCTGAACGTGTGCCAAGAACTCGGAGGTGCCAGAGTAACGGTGCTTGGATCGGTTAGACTGGGAAGATGTACGACTACTTCCTCTACGTTGCGTCAACGCTTCCGCTTCGGTCTACGAGGGTACATAGACAACACTCTCCCCTCTCGTTGCTATGCATCACCATGATCTTGTGTGTGCGTAGGAATTCTTTTGGAATTACTACGTTCCCCAACACTGCAGTGGTCGGGCATTGAGTCTTACTCAACTTCACACCTTGTAACACAGGCAAGAACCCTTTCTTTGCTTGATCCATTTTAAACTTCTTCAAAACTTTGTCAATGTATGTGCTTTGTGAAAGTCCAATTAAGCGTCTTGATCTATCTCTATAGATCTTAATGCCTAATATGTAAGCAGCTTCACCGAGGTCTTTCATTGAAAAACTCTTATTCAAGTATCCCTTTATGCTATCTAGAAATTCTATATCATTTCCAATTAGTAATCCACATATAATATCAGAAATGCTACAGAGCTCCCACTCACTTTCTTGTAAATACAGGCTTCTCCAAAAGTCTGTATAAAACCAAATGCTTTGATCACACTATCAAAGCGTTTATTCCAACTCCAAGAGGCTTGCACCAGTCCATAAATGGATCGCTGGAGCTTGCACACTTTGTTAGCTCCCTTTGGATCGATAAAACCTTCTGGTTGCATCATATACAACTCTTCTTCCAGAAATCCATTCAGGAATGCAGTTTTGACATCCATTTGCCAAATTTCATAATCATAAAATGCGGCAATTGCTAACATGATTCTGACAGACTTAAGCATCGCTACGGGTGAGAAGGTCTCATCGTAGTCAATCCCTTGAACTTGTCGAAAACCTTTTGCAACAAGTCGAGCTTTGTAGACAGTAACATTACCGTCAGCGTCAGTCTTCTTCTTGAAGATCCATTTATTCTCAATTGCTTGCCGATCATCGGGCAAGTCAACCAAACTCCACACTTTGTTCTCATACATGGATCCCATCTTAGATTTCATGGCTTCAAGCCATTTCGCGGAATCTGGGCTCACCATCGCTTCTTCATAGTTTGTAGGTTCATCATGATCTAGTAGAATGACTTCCAGAACAGGATTACCGTACCACTCTGGTGCGGATCTTACTCTGTTTGATCTACGAGGTTCAGTAGCAACTTGATCTGAAGTTCTATGATCATCATCATTAACTTCCTCACTAATTGGTTTAGGTGTCACAGAAACCGGTTTCTGTGATGTACTACTTTCCAATAAGGGAGCAGGTACAGTTAGCTCATCAAGTTCTACTTTCCTCCCACTCACTTCTTTCGAGAGAAACTCCTTCTCTAGAAAGGATCCATTTTTAGCAATGAATGTCTTGCCTTCGGATCTGTGATAGAAGGTGTACCCAACAGTCTCCTTTGGGTATCCTATGAAGACACATTTCTCCGATTTGGGTTCGAGCTTATCAGGTTGAAGCTTTTTCACATAAGCATCACAGCCCCAAACTTTAGGAAATGACAACTTTGGTTTCTTGCCAAACCATAGTTCATAAGGCGTCGTCTCAACGGATTTTGATGGTGCCCTATTTAACGTGAATGCGGCCGTCTCTAAAGTATAACCCCAAAACGATAGCGCTAAATCTGTAAGAGACATCATAGATCGCACCATATCAAGTATAGTACGATTACGACGTTCGGACACACCATTACGTTGTGGTGTTCCGGGTGGCGTGAGCTGCGAAACTATTCTGCATTGTTTCAAATGTAGACCAAACTCGTAACTCAAATATTCTCCTCCACGATCAGATCGTAGAAACTTTATTTTCTTGCTACGATGATTTTCAACTTCACTCTGAAATTCTTTGAACTTTTCAAATGTTTCAGACTTATGCTTCATTAAGTAGATATACCCATATCTACTTAAATCATCTATGAAGGTGAGAAAATAACGATATCCGCCACGAGCCTCAACATTCATCGGACCACATACATCTGTATGTATGATTTCCAACAAATCTGTTGCTCTCTCCATGTACCGGAGAACGGCGTTTTAGTCATCTTGCCCATGAGGCACGGTTCGCAAGTACCAAGTGATTCATAATCAAGTGCTTCCAAAAGTCCATAAGTATGGAGTTTCTTCATGCGCTTTACACCGATATGACCTAAACGGCAGTGCCACAAATAAGTTGCACTATCATTATCAACTCTGCATCTTTTGGCTTCAACATTATGAATATGTGTATCACTACTATCGAGATTCATCAAAAATAGACCACTCTTCAAGGGTGCATGACCATAAAAGATATTATTCATATAAATAGAACAACCATTATTCTCTGATTTAAATGAATAACCGTCTCGCATCAAACAAGATCCAGATATAATGTTCATGCTCAACGCTGGCACCAAATAACAATTATTTAGGTCTAATACTAATCCCGAAGGTAGATGTAGAGGTAGCATGCCGACCACGATCACATCGACTTTGGAACCATTTCCCACGCGCATCGTCACCTCGTCCTTTGCCAGTGTCCGCTTAATCCGTAGTCCCTGTTTCGAGTTGCAAATATTAGCAACAGAACCAGTATCAAATACCCAGGTGCTACTGCGAGCTCTAGTAAGGTACACATCAATAACATGTATATCACATATACCTTTGTTCACCTTGCCATCCTTATCCGCCAAATATTTGGGGTAGTTCCGCTTCCAGTGACCAGTCTGCTTGCAGTAGAAGCACTCAGTTTCAGGCTTAGGTCCAGACTTGGGTTTCTTCTCCTGAGCAGCAACTTGCTTGTTGTTCTTCTTGAAGTTCCCCTTCTTCTTCCCTTTGCCCTTTTTCTTGAAACTTGTGGTCTTGTTGACCATCAACACTTGATGCTCCTTCTTGATTTCTACCTCCACAGCCTTTAGCATTGCGAAGAGCTCGGGAATTGTCTTATCCATCCCTTGCATATTATAGTTCATCACGAAGCTCTTGTAGCTTGGTGGAAGTGATTGGAGAATTCTGTCAATGACGCTATCATCCGAAAGATTAACTCCCAGTTGAATCAAGTGATTACAATACCCAGACATCTTGAGTATATGCTCACTGACAGAACTATTCTCCTCCATCTTGCAGCTATAGAATTTATTGGAGACTTCATATCTCTCAATCCGGGCATTCTGCTGGAATATTAACTTCAACTCCTGGAACATCTCATATGCCCCATGACGTTCAAAACGTCGTTGAAGTCCCGGTTCTAAGCCGTAAAGCATGGCACATTGAACTATCGAGTAGTCGCCAGCTTTGCTCTGCCAGATGTTCTTAACGTCGTAAGTTGCATCAGCAGCAGGCCTGGCACCCAGCGGTGCTTCCAGGATGTAACTCTTCTGTGCAGCAATGAGGATAATCCTCAAGTTACGGACCCAGTCCGTGTAATTGCTACCATCATCTTTCAACTTTGCTTTCTCAAGGAACGCATTAAAATTCAACGGAACAACAGCATGGTCCATCTATCTACAATCAACATAAACAAGCAAGATACTATCAGGGACTAAGTTCATGATAAATTTAAGTTCGATTAATCATATTACTTAAGAACTCCCACTTAGATAGACATCCCTCTAATCATCTAAGTGATCACGTGATCCAAATCAACTAAACCATAACCGATCATCACGTGAAATGGAGTAGTTTTCAATGGTGAACATCGCTATGTTGATCATATCTACTATATGATTCACGCTCGACCTTTCGGTCTCAGTGTTCCGAGGCCATATCTGCATATGCTAGGCTCGTCAAGTTTAACCTGAGTATTCTGCGTGTGCAAAACTGGCTTGCACCCGTTGTAGATGGACGTAGAGCTTATCACACCCGATCATCACGTGGTGTCTGGGCACGACGAACTTTGGCAATGGTGCATACTCAGGGAGAACACTTTTTATCTTGAAATTTAGTGAGAGATCATCTTATAATGCTACCGTCAATCAAAGCAAGATAAGATGCATAAAAGATAAACATCACATGCGATCAATATAAGTGATATGATATGGCCATCATCATCTTGTGCTTGTGATCTCCATCTCTGAAGCACCGTCATGATCACCATCGTCACCGGCGCGACACCTTGATCTCCATCGTAGCATCGTTGTCGTCTCGCCAATCTTATGCTTCTACGACTATCGCTACCACTTAGTGATAAAGTAAAGCATTACAGGGCGATTGCCGTGCATACAATAAAGCCACAACCATATGGCTCCTGCCAGTTGCCGATAACTTGGTTACAAAACATGATCATCTCATACAATAAAATTTAGCATCATGCCTTGACCATATCACATCACAACATGCCCTGCAAAAACAAGTTAGACGTCCTCTACTTTGTTTGTTGCAAGTTTTACGTGGCTGCTACGGGCTTAAGCAAGAACCAATCTTACCTACGCATCAAAACCACAATGATAGTTTGTCAAGTTGGTGCTGTTTTAACCTTCGCAAGGACCGGGCGTAGCCACACTCGGTTCAACTAAAGTTGGAGAAACTGACACCCGCCAGCCACCTGTGTGCAAAGCACGGCGGTAGAACCAGTCTCACATAAGCGTACGCGTAATGTCGGTCCGGGCCGCTTCATCCAACAATACCGCCGAACCAAAGTATGACATGCTGGTAAGCAGTATGACTTATATCGCCCACAACTCACCTGTGTTCTACTCGTGCATATAACATCAAACCATAAAACCTGGCTCGGATGCCACTGTTGGGGAATGTAGTAATTTCAAAATTTTCCTACGCACACGCAAGATCATGGTGATGCATAGCAACAAGAGGGGAGAGTGTTGTCTACGTACCCTTGTAGACCGAGGCGGAAGCGTTGATGCAACGTAGAGGAAGTAGTCGTACGTCTTCCCGGTCCAACCGATCCAAGCACCGTTACTCCGGCACCTCCGAGTTCTTGGCACACGTTCAGCTCGATGACGCTCCCCGGGCTCCGATCCAGCAAAGCTTCGGGGAGGAGTTCCATCAGCACGACGGCGTGGTGACGATCTTGATGTTCAACCGTCGCAGGGCTTCGCCTAAGCACCGCTACAATATGACCGAGGTGGAATCTGGTGGAGGGGGGCACCGCACACGGCTAAGGAACGATCACGAAGATCAACTTGTGTGTTCTAGGGTGCCCCCTGCCCCCGTATATAAAGGAGCCAAGGGGAGGGGGCGGCCGGCCAAGGAGGGCGCGCCAAGGGGGAGTCCTACTCCCACCGGGAGTAGGAGTCCCTTCTTTCCTAGTTGGAGAAGGAGAAGTGGAAAAGAGGAGGAAGAGGGAAAGGAAAGGGGGGCGCTGCCCCCCTCTCCTTGTCCTATTCGGACTAGGGAGGGGAGGGGCGTGCGGCCACCTCTTGCCTACTTTCCTCTTGTCCCTTAGGGCCCATGTAGTCCCAATAACCCCGGGGGGGGGGTCCGGTAACCCCCCTGTACTCCGGTAAAATCCCGATTTCACCCGAAACGATTCCGATATCCAAATATAGGCTTCCAATATATCGATCTTTATGTCTCTACCATTTCGAGACTCCTCGTCATGTCCATGATCACATCCGGGACTCCAAACAACCTTCGGTACATCAAAATACATAAACTCATAATGAAACTGTCATCGTTACGTTAAGCGTGCGGACCCTACAGTTCGAGAACAATGTAGACATGACCGAGACACGTCTCCGGTCAATAACCAACAGCGGAACCTGGATGCTCATATTGGTTCCTACATATTCTACGAAGATCTTTATCGGTCAGACCGCATAACAACATACGTTGTTCCCTTTGTCATCGGTATGTTACTTGCCCGAGATTCGATCGTCGGTATCTCAATACCTAGTTCAATCTCGTTACCGGCAAGTCTCTTTACTCGTTCCGTAATACATCATCTCACAACTAACTCATTAGTTGCAATGCTTGCAAGGCTTATGTGATGTGCATTACCGAGAGGGCCCAGAGATACCTCTCCGAGAATCGGAGTGACAAATCCTAATCTCGAAATACGCCAACCCAACATGTACCTTTGGAGACACCTGTAGAGCACCTTTATAATCACCCAGTTACGTTGTGACGTTTGGTAGCACACAAAGTGTTCCTCCAGCAAATGGGAGTTGCATAATCTCATAGTCATAGGAACATGTATAAGTCATGAAGAAAGCAATAGCAACATACTAAATGATCGGGTGCTAAGCTAATGGAATGGGTCATGTCAATCAAATCATTCACCTAATGATGTGATCCCGTTAATCAAATAACAACTCTTTGTCCATGGTTAGGAAACATAACCATCTTTGATTAACGAGCTAGTCAAGTAGAGGCATACTAGTGACACTCTGTTTGTCTATGTATTCACACATGTATTATGTTTCCGGTTAGTACAATTCTAGCATGAATAATAAACATTTATCATGATATAAGGAAATAAATAATAACTTTATTATTGCCTCTAGGGCATATTTCCTTCAAGTTGCGTGTTCGCTATGCTAGGGATGTGTGGCGGACAAACGGGATGCGTATTCGAATTCGTCTCGTCGTTCTGAGCAACTTTCATGTACAAAGTTTTTCCATCTGAGCTATGGTTTATTTTATATTAATTTTAAAAGGTTTAAATCATTTTAGCATTTATTTAATTATTTTAAATCAACTTAATCCATAATAGTGTTTGCTGACATCATCATGCTGTCAGCAGTCAACAGAGGTGTTGACTGGTCAAACTGACATGAGGGTCCCGGCTGTCATTGACTTAGTTTAACTAAACAGAATTAGCTAGTTTAATTAAGTGATTAGGTTAAGCTAACAGATCTAATTAAGTTAACTAATTAATTTAATAATCATTAATTGATATTATTTATTTATTTATTTATTTTAATTTTATTTTTATTAAACATTCTGGGCGTGGGGCCCCCGTGTCGATGGCACAAGGGGGCCCAGCTGTCTGTGGCCCCTCGGGCCTAACAGGCGCGCGGGTACGAGCTAGGCCCGAACGAGCGCAACGGGCAAGGCCGGCGGGGCGCTGCCCGAGCGGGCGCACCCCGTGCGGGAGCCGAGCCTGATTGGGGGGCGAAACCACCGGGGCGCGATAGGGTGGTTCGCCGGAGCGCGGCCATGGCAAGCAGGAGAGCGGGCGGCGAGGCGAGCAGCTGGCATAGCAGACTGCAGAAGTGGCGGTGAGGTGGAGCGGCGCGGCAGCAGGGGCGGAGGCGGAGCCGGAGCGTGCAGCCAAAGGGAGCGGCGGGCGCCGGCGGCTGCATCAGGGGTGCGAGCGAAGGCCACGGGGATGCGTGGGCAATCGCCGGAGCGGAACGCGGTGGAGGCCGAGGTCGGTCGCGGGTGGAGGTGGCCGCGGACGAAGGTGGGGCGTTAGCGGGGGCCGGAAGGACGGCGCATGGGCACGGCCCGCGGCGATGCGTGTGTGCAGCGCAGGGGTACGATGAGCGGCGCGGTGAACGCGGGGGAAAGAGGAGGGATATGGCGGCGGCGGCTCACAGCTGTTGACGGGGAGCGGGGGCGGTGAGGCATGGTGGAGACCCGCGGGGAGGAGGTTGGGGAGGACATCCAGCGGCGCTGGGCGAAGCAGAGGCCGGGGAGACGAAGCGGTCTGGCGGCGAAGCGGCATCGGCGAGGTAGAGGCGGTGAGGCGGCGCCGGGGAGGTGACGCCGAGGAGGAGGACGGAGGCTTGGCAGGGTGGGCGACGGGCGACATCGGGGGCGCTCGCTCCCGATCCAGAACGGCGTATGGACAGGGAGATCGAGGGGGAGTGGGGTGTGGACAAAGTGGGGGGCGTGGGGGACTAGGGTTACGGGGTAGTGGGGGTTAGTAGAGGGTTAGGTGGACCGAGGTGGGCCGGCCAGTTGGGCCGAGGCCCAGCTGGACCGGGGTTTCTTTTATTTTTTTGTTCTTTCTTTTACTTATCCTTTTTGTTTTTATTTCATTTGTATTAAAATTGTAGAAGTATCCCATATATAATATTATAACTAAACATACTACTGCCATCTAAAGTTTAGCCCACCGGAAAAATAGTTTAACATTTTATTAAGTATAGATGGCATTTAAAGAATTGATTTTGCTACTATTTTAATTATTCTTGAGCCTTTAAATATTTTATCAAAGTTTTATTTCACCGCCATTATTATTTATGATTTATTTGGTTCACTCCAAACATTTTAGTTTTAATATTTGAAAATCCTTACCGTTTGACTTGTTTTTTGACTTTTGATTTCGAACGGGATTGAATCATCGTGAGCTTAACAACAGTAATCGCGGTGATATGTTAGCATTAACAGGGAATTACTATAGCCTAATTATCCGGGTATCACAATTCTCCTCCACTACAAGAAATCTTGTCCCAAGATTTAAGAGGGGAGTAAGGGGGGAAGTTCTGGTTACGATATTCTAACGAGTTTTCTCGAAGAAGTAAATCCCTTTTGTTGATGTCTTCAATTATTTATTCCAATGCATCATGATGAAGTTGTCTTCCTTCGGGAACTCCATTGTACTTACGAAGGGATAAGGGGGTATTACGGAACAACGGACCGCTACAATGTTTGCTTATCTAGTAGATAACATCAGGGAAGGTGGCGGAAAGTAACTCTCAAATTGAAACTCAAGAAATTATCAAGAGCAAAGTAAGAAGGTACCATGAGAAGTTTCAAGCGAGTAGGAAAACGTGAGAAGTTTCAAGCGGGTAGACAATCTTTCGATACCTGAAACAAAGTGTGAAAGGGGTTCAGAACAACTAGAATAAGTATTGCGTCTGATACCAGAATAGATCACTAGGCAGGTGGCCTGTGAATTACATACGAAGTCAAGCGCGAGGAGTAACTATGGAAACAGGGGGTGTACAGGAGAGTCAGGTTTCGATCCCGTGGAACTATGGGTTATGGGCCCACCATGTGGTTAAAAGTAGGAAGGGCGTTGACATCTTGCATGGTCATTATAGCAAGGCATGTCAGTGTGTAGCCTATCAGTTATGTCGGCAACAATGTCGGTACCAAGGGCGAGGGACGAAGAGAACCATTTTCCTGCTCGTTGAACGAGGCAGACCAATAGGTAAAGTTCTCGTCCATCACCGGCTACCAAGATGTCATCAAGAATAGTAACAGGGTCTTGCTGATAGAATTGTATACCGAGGTGTTTACATAAGCAGGAGAATATTACTGCTTAGATCATATAGGTCACAATAAACGTTAAACCAACCAATGTTAAGGAGAATATGGTTATTAGATTAAACAGAACAGTGGATAGAGAAAATGTTTAATCACATATTTCAGGGGTATATCCTTCCCAAGGACAAACATAGCATGATATCCGTGACAGGATAAAATGTAGAAAACCCTTTAGGTAAGGGGAGAGAAATTTCATGACATTACCCATACAACGGTGTTTGGATAATTGAGCAAGAAACAATTAGCATTGGGCTGCGAGTGTTCTTGTTGAAAATTGGAGTACCACAGACATGCTTTGAGATAGCATTGTCATGGTCAACAGGTGAAGATCAGACTTTGAAAACACAAAGGATCCATTAGGAATAACTTGTAGAATAAGTCTTACAATTTCCTCATGGAAGAATGGATAACCTTCCTGAAAAGGAATCTATAACAATAGGGCCTCGGGCCAGGTGTGCTAGGCACGACATCACCTTACCGGGTCACATAAAGACCAATTGAAAGATCGTGGATGTCGCCTAGAGGGGGCGGGGTGAATAGGCGCTTTAAAATAATTACGGTTTAGGCTTGAACAAATGCGGAATAAACCTAGCGGTTAATTTGACAAGCACAAAACCTACAACAACTAGGCTCACCTATGTGCACCAACAACTTATGCTAAGCAAGATAAACAACTAAGTGATAGCAAGATATATGACAAGAAACAACATGGCTATCATAAAGTAAAGTGCATAAGTAAAGGGCTCGGGTAAGAGATAACCGAGGCACGTGGAGACGATGATGTATCCCGAAGTTCACACCCTTGCGGATGCTAATCTCCGTTTGGAGCGGTGTGGAGGCACAATGCTCCCCAAGAAGCCACTAGGGCCACCGTAATCTCCTCACGCCCTCGCACAATGCAGGATGCCGTGATTTCACTAAGGGACCCTTGAGGGCGGTCACCGAACCCGTACAAATGGCAACCCTTGGGGGCGGTCACCGAACCCGTACACTTTGGGAACCCTTGGGGGCGGTCACCGGTACCCGTCAAATTGCTCGGGGCGATCTCCGCAACCTAATTGGAGACCCCGACGCTTGCGCGGAGCTTTACACCACAATGATTGAGCTCCGAACACCACCAACCGTCTAGGGTGCGCAAGCACCCAAGAGGAACAAGCTCAAGGGTACCAAGCACCCAAAAGTAATAAGCTTCTCAATTTGTAACTTCCACATATCACGTGGAGAACTCAAACCGATGCACCAAATGCAATGGCAAGGGCACACAGAGTGCCCAAGTCCTTCTCTCTCAAATCCCACCGAAGCAACTAATGCTAGGGAGGAAAATGAGAGGAAGAATAAGAAGGAGAACACCAAGAACTCCAAGATCTATATCCAAGGGGTTCCCCTCACAAAGAGGAGAAAGTGATTGGTGGAAATGTGGATCTATATCTCCTCTCTCTTTTCCCTCAAAAACTAGCAAGAATCCATGGAGGGATTGAGAGTTAGCAGCTCAAAGAAGGTCAACAATTGGGGAAGAACACGAGCTCAAAGGATAAGGTTCATTGGTGAAGAAGACCCCCTTTTATAGGTGGGGAAAAATCCAACCGTTATGCTCACAGCCCGCACCGAGCGGTACTACCGCTCCAATGAGCGGTACTACCGCTAGGGCGGTAGTAGTCCTTTGAAACACAACAGCAAGGAGGCAAAAGGCCAGTAGAACCACTGGAGCGGTACTACCGCTCATCCTCACGGTACTACCGCTAGGGATCGCGGTACTACCGCAAAGGGTAGCGGTACTACTGCTTGCGAGCGGTACTAAAAAAATACATCCGGGCCTACCACCGCAAGACTTGGGACGAGTTTTTGGTCCGGAGTGGTACTACCGCTGTAGGAGCCGTGGTAATACCGCTCTGGAGCGGTAGTAAGAAATTACATCCGCTCCAATTCGCGGTAGTACCGCTGCAGCCTTTTCAGAACACCAAAACTGCCACAACTTTTGCAAACGGACTCCGTATTTGACGAAACCAAGTTTGTTGGAAAGCTAGTGACAAGGTCTAACACAATCTTGATAGAAATACCAATAAGAAGCAAATGAGAAAAGGCCCAAAAGAAAATGGTGAGAACCCTTCCCCGGATAAGACCGGTAAAACCTCCAACACCGAAAACATGATAGAAGACGCATGCAAACTCCGTTTTTGATGAACTCAAGCTTGTCATCAAGATGACCATAAGCTCTAAGACTCACAAAGAGAACCAAACAAGAACCAAGAAACATGATGCAAGGATGCAATGGTTTGAGCTCTCGATGAACGATACGATCAAGCTACTCACTTGAGAGCCCCCCTTGATAGTACGACTATCGATCCTATAACCCGGTCTCCCAACTACCACCATGAGACCGATAAAATGAAAACCTATCAAGGGCAAACCTTTGCCTTGCACATGATCCACTTGAGCTAGATGATGACGATCTTGTCCTCCTCAAGATGGACCACCTTTCTTGATTGCGTTGGGTCGATGGAGACTAGATGATTGCTCCCCCATACTCCACTATGGGTGAGCCACTCTTAGGCACATATTCACAAGTCCATTGACACCACAATGGATGGCAAGCTTCAAGCACTTGATCTCTTCGTGATTCTCCACTTGAACTTGCACACAACAATCTTGATGATGATCACCACTTGATGTCATCCTTCCCATGGGTTGTATGATAGCATCCTCTTGAAGCAAGCCCATGGACACGTACTTAACCCCACATAGACTCTCACATAGACCATGGGTTAGTACACAAAGTGCAATGGACAATGCTTACCATACCATGGGATCACTTGATCCCTCTCGGTACATCTTCTACTCTTTGTGAGTTGATCAACTTGATTCACTCTTGACTTAGTCTTGATCAACCTTTAGTCTTTCCAACTCTCTTCCTTTGGATGATGTCTTGAAGGTAAACATGAATGATCACACAATCTTCTTCTTCAAGACATGCTTGCAATAAGCTCAACACTCACATGACCAATCTTTGGATAATTCCTTAATAGCACCTTGGTCAACCCATAAACTCCTTGAAACCAACACATGGACTTCAAGAAATGCCTATGGAAAAATCCTTCAAATATAACTCAATGCAACCATTTATCCATAGAGAATGTCATCAATTACCAAAACCACACATGGGAGCACCGCATGTCCTTTCACCAATGTTATAACTCTTGGAAATATGTCACAACCATCATATCTGACCGATATTCAGGTCCGATTAGTGTCAGGATACCCCATACTCAGGATGCCTGATAAGAAAAGGTGCAACACAAATTAACGAGATGACATTGTAAGATTCCTGGGAAACGAACTATGGAAGCAAGTTCCGAATCAAGAGTTCATCGTTAAACCAAGGAGAGGATGAGGGGATGGCTGATGGACTCAGCCACAATTCATCGAGATTTCCAAAAAGCTAGACTTCCACAATTATGTGAACAAGGAGATAACAATTGTCAAATCAAAATGATATAATGATGTATGATCGGGAAAAACATACACAATTAAGCATTGGTTCAAAGGCACGCACGAAATATGGGCTTTAGATGTCATGATCAATGTTAGGATGGTGATCCAATAACCAAAAGACTTAGTATGAAACTATCATACATTCATTTCAAAGCAATAGGGTTGCTAGAAGTTTCGAATTCACACATCATAGTTCATTTGTCGGTATCCCGATTAGGAACAACACGAGGACCAAGAAATGAATGGAGATGGCGAGAAGTATCACTTGTATCAAGAGTTCTTATTAGGTGATGAAAGTCTCACAACATTCTTGACATAAAATATGGTAATACTGCAAGGTAAAGAAGAACAGATGCTGGTTAGCAAGGAACTCAAGGTATAACACAAAACATGAACAAGTTTGTGTTGGAGGGAGGGTATTAAAGTTGCCGATGATAACACAAATCATTGAGGGGCAAGGATGGTATTTCTCATCAAGAATTCGGTAGATATCTCGGAAGAACCCAGAATGTTGATGATGATCACGACACCTTTGTCAAGAGATTTCATGAAGATGTAATCAATCAGTGACAACATCAGGTCAAAGGAATGATGAAGCGAAGGGTTATTGGAACCATGGGTATGACACAAACTTGAAATCAAGTTTGTTGTTCAAGGAGAAATGACATGATGAGGAAGATCGACGTAAGATTAGGTCATCGTCGAAAATTGTGCTCCGAGAAGAAGGACCAGGTAGCACAGTTAAAATTTAGCACGGTAATTAATAGCCAATCAGGCTAGGAATGACTTGAAGGATTATTAAACTCGTAAGCAACAAAAATTACTTAGAGTTATTGAATCAGTGTACAGACTCGATTCACTATCGGCGTCCTTGAGTGTCTAACAACTTAGAACCCGGGGAAAATTGGAATCGGTGAGAAATAATACTCGAAGAAGAACTCATAAGAAGTAATATGGTTCTGTGATATTATCGAGATACCACGGGGTAATACTCGAATGTAGATCATAATAGAGGTTGCAGAGGTATATTGATCTGCAAAATACAAGTGCTTTAACTTGTCCCAGAAATGGAATCAAGGAGAAAATATGGTCGGAACCACGATTGCAAAGGGTCAATTCACAGATACCAAATGGTATTATATCAAGGAAATAGTTATTATTACCAGAAGCTTCCATGATAGGATACACATCGTATTTATGGGCATGAACACAAAGTTCAAGGCCGACTCCCACTTCTTCAATGCATAACCTTTCATTTTACTTCTCACTTTTGATGAAATTGTAGTGTAGATATTCTATCTGGCGAAACAACAGAAGAGTATTACTCACGAAAACTTTCGGGTTCATACGGTTTGGGGAAGGCATAGGTTCAACCCATCGGGGCATATTAGGAGCATATACCACAAATTTCAAGAATAAATAATACAAGCTCGATAGTAGAGCATGATTGAGAAAGCAGAGGATACAATTTACCAAAGGCATTATGTATCCGAGGAAAGGCTCACAGGCTTATTGAATATGTAGGACGCTGTCAGATAAAATCCAACAAAGGATCTGGTGGTCCACAAGGGATCTGATGTGAGCATCGGTACTCAACCAGAGGAAGAAGAATGAAGGAGATCAGATTATAGAAACAACTGACTAACTCAAAGCTCAAATGCAAATGAATTATGATTTCCAAATCAAGGGATCAGAAGCAAACACTCTGATTAAGGATGGATAAGTTGAATAGCCTTAGGGATACAATCAATGGCAATTTGATTGGTCGAGATCCAACTCATCTTTAAAATGCGTCTGAGCTAGAAGGATGAATTCTAGGATCTGATTGAGGATTGTGTGCATTCACAACATATTGAATCAAGGGACTTGAAATGATAATGACAAGCGATACTAATGAACATTGCTAGTCGTATGGGATGCAACCATAATACAAGCAGACAAGTATTTGTAGAGCAATAGCGGGTAGAGGATTACCGGAAGATCGGATAGTATTTCAATGTATCTTGTGAACCATAAGAACAACGGGGAAGAACAGATACTTGGTAAGTGTGAGGAATTATCCGTAGGGGGTATTCATGTGGCAAAGAACTGCAAGGCAGTAAGCTCAATGATTCTTAAAAAGTCAGAGAATAATTCGATGCATCTTGTAATAACAAGAGCAACTGGGAATGAAAGTAAGACGACACGTGCATGTAATTCTCCATGGGGATATATCGGTAGTAGGGAATTGCAAAAGCAACAGGCACAAAGTCCCGAGAGAACATCGAAGAGTATCTTCGGAATCCTGAGTGAGGGAATCTCCGGGAGGAAGTAATTGTTGGAAATATGCCCTAGAGGCAATAATAAAAGTGTTATTATTATATTTATTTGTTCATGATAATAGTCTTTTATTCATGCTATAACTGTATTATCCGGAAATCATAATACACGTGTGAATACATAGACCACAATATGTCCCTAGTAAGCCTCTAGTTGACTAGCTCGTTGTGATCAACAGATAGTCATGGTTTCCTGGCTATGGACATTGGATGTCGTTGATAACGGGATCACATCATTAGGAGAATGATGTGATGGACAAGACCCAATCCTAAGCATAGCACAAAGGTCGGTTAGTTCGTTTGCTAGAGCTTTTCCAATGTCAAGTATCTCTTCCTTCGACCATGAGATCGTGTAACTCCTGGATACCGTAGGAATGCTTTGGGTGTATCAAACGTCACAACGTAACTAGGTGACTATAAAGGTGCACTACAGGTATCTCCGAAAGTGTCTATTGGGTTGACACGGACCGAGACTGGGATTTGTCACTCCGTATGACGGAGAGGTATCTCTGGGCCCACTCGGTAATGCATCATCATAATGATCTCAAGGTGACCAAGGTGTTGGCCACGGGATCATACATTACAGTACGAGTAAAGTGACTTGCCGGTAACGAGACTGAACAAGGTATTGGGATACCGACGATCGAGTCTCAGGCAATTAACGTACCGATTGACAAAGGGAATTGTATACGGGGTTTGATCGAATCCTCGACATCGTGGTTCATCCGATGACTTCATCGAGGAGCATGTGGGAGCCAACATGGGCATCCAGATCCCGCTGTTGGTTATTGACCGGAGAGTCTCGGTCATGTCTGCATGTCTCCCGAACCCGTAGGGTCTACACACTTAAGGTTCGGTGACGCTAGGGTTATCAGGAAGACAAGTATGTGATTACCGAATGTTGTTCGGAGTCCCGGATGAGATCCCGGACGTCACGAGGAGTTCCGGAATGGTCCGGAGGTAAAGTTTTATATATGGGAAGTTGTTAAACGGGCACCGGAAAGTTTCGGGGTCATACCGGTATTGTACCGGGACCACCGGAAAGGTTCCGGGGGTCCACCGGGAGGGACCACCCCTCCTGGGGGGCCACTTGGGCTGCATAGGGATAGCAGCCAGCCCCTAGTGGGCTTGGCGCGCCCCCCCCTTGGGCCCATGCGCCTAGGGTTGGGGGGGAAACCCTAAAGGGGGCGCACCCCCTTGCTTGGGGGGCAAGCCCCCCACCCCTTGGCCGCCGCCCCCCCTAGGGTTTTCCCTAGAGGGCCGGCCCCCCTTGCCCTTTCCCCTATATATAGAGGGGTGAGGGGAGGGCTGCAATAGACCACAACTCAAGGCGCAGCCCCTCCCCTCCCCAACACCTCTCCTCCTCCGTACGTGCTTGGCGAAGCTCTGTCAGAGTACTGCTGCACCAACTACACCACGCCATCGTGCTGCCGTTGGAGCTGCCTTCCTCAACCTCTCCTTCCTCCTTGTTGGATCAAGACGGAGGAGACGTCTCCCGTCCCGTACGTGTGTTGAACGCGGAGGTGCTGTCCGTTCAACACTTGGACATCGGTGATCCGAATCACGTTCGAGCACGACTCCATCATCACCATCCCCTTGGCAAGCTTCCGCTCGTGATCTACAAGTGGTATGTAGATGCAAACTCTCTCCCTTGACTCGTTGCTTAGATGAACTCATAGATGGATCTTGGTGAAACCGTAGGAAAAATTTTAATTTTCTGCAACGTTCCCCAACAGTGGTATCAGAGCTAGGTCTATGCATAGTTCTCTTTGCACGAGTAGAACACAATTTTGTTGTGGGAGTGGATCTTGTCAACTTACTTGCCTCTACTAGTCTTTTTCTTGCTTCAGCGGTATTGTGGGATGAAGCGGCCCGGACCAACCTTACACGTACGCTTACGTGAGACCGGTTCCACCGATTAACATGCACTAGTTGCATAAGGTGGCTGGCGGGTGTCTGTCTCTCCCACTTTAGTTGGAGCGGATTCGATGAAAAGGGCCCTTATGAAGGGTAAATAGAAGTTGACAAAATCACGTTGTGGTTATTCGTAGGTAAGAAAACGTTCTTGCTAGAACCCAATTGCAGCCACGTAAAAGATGCAACAACAATTAGAGGACGTCTAACTTGTTTTTGCAGCGATTGATCATGTGATGTGATATGGCCAGAAGTTGTGATGAATGATGAATTGTGATGTATGAGATCATGTTCTTGTAATAGGATTCACGACTTGCATGTCGATGAGTATGACAACCGGCAGGAGCCATAGGAGTTGTCTTTATTTTTGTATGACCTGCGTGTCATTGAAGAACGCCATGTAACTTACTTTACTTTATTGCTAAACGCGTTAGTCATAGAAGTAGAAGTAGTCGTTGGCGTGACAACTTCATGAAGACACGATGATGGAGATCATGATGATGGAGATCATGGTGTCATGCCGGTGACAAGATGATCATGGAGCCCCGAAGATGGAGATCAAAGGAGCTATATGATATTGGCCATATCATGTCACTACTTTATATAATTGCATGTGATGTTTATTATGTTTATGCATCTTGTTTACTTAGGACGACGGTAGTAAATAAGATGATCCCTTACAAAATTTCAAGAAGTGTTCTCCCCTAACTATGCACCGTTGCTACAGTTCGTCGCTTCTAAGCACCACGTGATGATCGGGTGTGATGGATTCTTACGTTCACATACAACGGGTGTAAGACAGTTTTACACATCGAAAACACTTAGGGTTAACTTGACGAGCCTAGCATGTGCAGAGATGGCCTCGGAACACGGAGACCGAAAGGTCAAACACGAGTCGTATGGAAGATACGATCAACATGAAGATGTTCACCGACGATGACTAGTCCGTCTCACGTGATGATCGGACACGGGCTAGTCGACTCGGATCGTGTAACACTTAGATGACTAGAGGGATGTCTAATCTAAGTGGGAGTTCATAATTTGATTAGAACTTAATTATCATGAACTTAGTCTAAAACCTTTGCAAATATGTCTTGTAGATCAAATGGCCAACGCTCATGTCAACATGAACTTCAACGCGTTCCTAGAGAAAACCAAGCTGAAAGATGATGGCATCAACTATACAGACTGGGTCCGGAACCTGAGGATCATCCTCATAGCTGCCAGGAAACAATATGTCCTAGAAGGACCGCTAGGTGACGCTCCCGTCCCAGAGAACCAAGACATTATGAATGCTTGGCAGTCTCGTGCTGATGATTACTCCCTCGTTCAGTGCGGCATGCTTTATAGCTTAGAACCGGGGCTCCAAAAGCGTTTTGAGCATCATGGAGCATATGAGATGTTCGAAGAGCTGAAACTAGTTTTTCAAGCTCACGCCCGGGTCGAGAGATATGACATCTCCGACAAGTTCTATAGTTGTAAGATGGAGGAAAATAGTTCTGTCAGTGAGCACATACTCAAGATGTCTGGGTTGCACAACCATATGACCCAGCTGAATATTAACCTCCCTGATGAGGCAGTCATTGACAGAATCCTTCAGTCGCTCCCACCAAGCTACAAGAGCTTTGTGATGAACTACAATATGCAGGGGATGGTAAAGACCATTCCTGAAGTATTTTCTATGCTGAAGTCAGCAGAGGTTGAAATCAAGAAAGAACATCAAGTGTTGATGGTCAATAAGACCACTAAGTTCAAGAAGGGCAAGGGTAAAAAGAACTTCAAGAAGGATGGCAAAGAGGTTGCCGCGCCCGGTAAGCCAGTTGCCGGGAAGAAGTCAAAGAATGGACCCAAGCCTGAGACTGAGTGCTTTTATTGCAAGGGGAAGGGTCACTGGAAGCGGAACTGCCCCAAATACTTAGTGGATAAGAAGGCCGGCAACACCAAAGGTATATTTGATATACATGTAATTGATGTGTACCTTACCAGTACTCGTAGTAACTCCTGGGTATTTGATACCGGTGCTGTTGCTCATATTTGTAACTCACAGCAGGAGCTGCGGAATAAACGGAGACTGGCGAAGGACGAGGTGACGATGCGCGTCGGGAATGGTTCCAGAGTCGATGTGATCGCCGTCGGCACGCTGCCTCTACATTTACCTACGGGATTAGTTTTGAACCTTAATAATTGTTATTTAGTGCCAAGTTTGAGCATGAACATTGTATCTGGATCTCGTTTAATACGAGATGGCTACTCATTTAAGTCTGAGAATAATAGTTGTTCGATTTATATGAGAGATATGTTTTATGGTCATGCTCCGATGGTCAATGGTTTATTCTTAATGAATCTCGAGCGTAATATTACACATGTTCATAGTGTAGATGCCAAAAGATGTAAAGTTGATAACGATAGTCCCACATACTTGTGGCACTGCCGCCTTGGTCACATTGGTGTGAAGCGCATGAAGAAGCTCCATGCTGATGGACTTTTGGAGTCTCTTGATTATGAATCATTTGACACATGCGAACCATGCCTCATGGGAAAAATGACCAAGACTCCGTTCTCCGGAACAATGGAGCGAGCAACCAACTTGTTGGAAATCATACATACCGATGTGTGCGGTCCAATGAGCGTTGAGGCTCTCGGAGGATATCGTTATGTTCTCACTCTCACTGATGACTTAAGTAGATATGGGTATGTCTACTTAATGAAACACAAATCTGAGACCTTTGAAAAGTTCAAGGAATTTCAGAATGAGGTGGAGAATCAACGTGACCGAAAGATAAAGTTCCTACGATCAGATCGTGGAGGAGAATATTTAAGTCACGAATTTGGCACACACTTAAGGAAATGTGGAATCGTTTCACAACTCACGCCGCCTGGAACACCTCAGCGAAACGGTGTGTCCGAACGTCGTAATCGCACTCTATTGGATATGGTGCGGTCTATGATGTCTCTTACCGATTTACCGCTATCATTTTGGGGATACGCTCTAGAGACAGCTACATTCACTTTAAATAGGGCACCGTCAAAATCCGTTGAGACGACACCGTATGAATTATGGTTTGGGAAGAAACCTAAGCTGTCGTTTCTAAAAGTTTGGGGATGCGATGCTTATGTCAAGAAACTTCAACCTGAAAAGCTCGAACCCAAGTCGGAAAAATGCGTCTTCATAGGATACCCTAAGGAAACTGTAGGGTATACCTTCTACTTAAGATCCGAAGGCAAGATCTTTGTTGCCAAAAACGGATGCTTTCTGGAAAAAGAGTTTCTCTCGAAAGAAGTAAGTGGGAGGAAAGTAGAACTCGATGAAGTACTACCTCTCGAACGGGAAAGTGGTGCAGCTCAGGAAAATGTTCCTGTGATGCCCACACCAACTGAAGAGGAAACCAATGATGATGATCAAGGTACTTCGGATCAAGTTGCTACTGAACTTCGTAGGTCCACAAGGACACGTTCCGCACCAGAGTGGTACGGCAACCCTGTCCTGGAAATCATGTTGTTAGACAACGGTGAACCTTCGAACTATGAAGAAGCGATGGCAGGCCCAGATTCCAACAAATGGCTAGAAGCCATGAAATCCGAGATAGAATCCATGTATGAAAACAAAGTATGGACTTTGACTGACTTGCCCGATGATCGGCGAGCGATAGAAAACAAATGGATCTTTAAGAAGAAGACGGACGCGGATGGTAATGTCACCATCTATAAAGCTCGACTTGTCGCTAAGGGTTATCGACAAGTTCAAGGGATTGACTATGACGAGACATTCTCTCCCGTAGCAAAGCTTAAGTCCGTCCGAATCATGTTAGCAATTTCCGCATACTATGATTATGAGATATGGCAGATGGACGTCAAAACGGCATTCCTTAACGGGCATCTTAAGGAAGAGCTGTATATGATGCAGTCGGAAGGTTTTGTCGATCCTAAGAACGCTAACAAAGTATGCAAGCTCCAGCGATCCATTTATGGGCTGGTGCAAGCATCTCGGAGTTGGAATATTCGCTTTGATAAGATGATCAAAGCGTTTGGGTTTATGCATACTTATGGAGAAGCCTGCGTTTACAAGAAAGTGAGTGGGAGCTCTGTAGCATTTCTCATATTATATGTGGATGACATACTCTTGATGGGAAATAATATAGAATTTCTGGATAGCATTAAGGCCTACTTGAACAAATGTTTTTCAATGAAGGACCTTGGAGAAGCTGCTTATATATTAGGCATCAAGATCTATAGAGATAGATCGAGACGCCTCATAGGTCTTTCACAAAGCACATACCTTGATAAGATTTTGAAGAAGTTCAAAATGGATGAGTCCAAGAAAGGGTTCTTGCCTATGTTACAAGGTGTGAGATTGAGCTCAGCTCAGTCACCGACCACGGCAAAAGATAAAGAAGAGATGAGTGTCATCCCCTATGCTTCAGCCATAGGATCTATTATGTATGCCATGCTGTGTACCAGACCTGATGTAAACCTTACCGTAAGTTTGGTAGCAAGATACCAGAGTAATCCCGGCAAGGAACACTAGACAGCGGTCAAGAATATCCTGAAGTACCTAAAAAGGACAAAGGACATGTTTCTCGTTTATGGAGGTGACGAAGAGCTCGTCGTAAAGGGTTACATCGACGCTAGCTTCGACACAGATCTGGATGACTCTAAGTCACAAACCGGATACGTGTATATGTTGAATGGTGGAGCAGTAAGCTGGTGCAGCTGCAAGCAGAGCATCGTGGCGGGATCTACATGTGAAGCGGAGTACATGGCAGCCTCGGAGGCAGCGCATGAAGCTATTTGGGTGAAGGAGTTCATCACCGACCTAGGAGTCATACCCAATGCGTCGGGGCCAATCAAACTCTTCTGTGACAACACTGGAGCTATTGCCCTTGCCAAGGAGCCCAGGTTTCACAAGAAGACCAGGCACATCAAGCGTCGTTTCAACTCCATCCGTGAAAATGTTCAAGATGGAGACATAGAAATTTGCAAAGTACATACGGATCTGAATGTCGCAGATCCGTTGACTAAACCTCTCTCGCGAGCAAAACATGATCAACACCAGAACTCTATGGGTGTTCGAGTCATCACAGTGTAACTAGATTAGTGACTCTAGTGCAAGTGTGAGACTGTTGGAAATATGCCCTAGAGGCAATAATAAAAGTGTTATTATTATATTTCTTTGTTCATGATAATAGTCTTTTATTCATGCTATAACTGTATTATCCGGAAATCGTAATACACGTGTGAATACATAGACCACAATATGTCCCTAGTAAGCCTCTAGTTGACTAGCTCATTGTGATCAACAGATAGTCATGGTTTCCTGGCTATGGACATTGGATGTCATTGATAACGGGATCACATCATTAGGAGAATGATGTGATGGACAAGACCCAATCCTAAGCATAGCACAAAGGTCGGTTAGTTCGTTTGCTAGAGCTTTTCCAATGTCAAGTATCTCTTCCTTCGACCATGAGATCGTGTAACTCCTGGATACCGTAGGAATGCTTTGGGTGTATCAAACGTCACAACGTAACTGGGTGACTATAAAGGTGCACTACAGGTATCTCTGAAAGTGTCTATTGGGTTGACACGGATCGAGACTGGGATTTGTCACTCCATATGAGGGAGAGGTATCTCTGGGCCCACTCGGTAATGCATCATCATAATGAGCTCAAGGTGACCAAGGTGTTGGCCACGGGATCATGCATTACGGTACGAGTAAAGTGACTTGCCGATAACGAGACTGAACAAGGTATTGGGATACCGACGATCGAGTCTCGGGCAAGTAACGTACCGATTGACAAAGGGAATTGTATACGGGGTTTGATTGAATCCTCGACATCGTGGTTCATCCGATGACTTCATCGAGGAGCATGTGGGAGCCAACATGGGTATCCAGATCCCGCTGTTGGTTATTGACCGGAGAGTCTCGGTCATGTCTGCATGTCTCCCGAACCCGTAGGGTCTACACACTTAAGGTTCGGTGACGCTAGGGTTATCAGGAAGACAAGTATGTGATTACTGAATGTTGTTCGGAGTCCTGGATGAGATCCCGGACGTCACGAGGAGTTCCGGAATGGTCCGGAGGTAAAGTTTTATATATGGGAAGTTGTTAAACGGGCACCGGAAAGTTTTGGGGTCATACCGGTATTGTACCGGGACCACCGGAAAGGTTCTGGGGGTCCACCGGGAGGGACCACCCCTCCTGGGGGGCCACTTGGGCTGCGTAGGGATAGAATCCAGCCCCTAGTGGGCTTGGCACGCCCCCCCCTTGGGCCCATGCGCCTAGGGTTGGGGGGGAAACCCTAAAGGGGGCGCACCCCCTTGCTTGGGGGGCAAGCCCCCCACCCCTTGGCCGCCGCCCCCCTAGGGTTTTCCCTAGAGGGCCGCCCCCCCTTTCCCTTTCCCCTATATATAGAGGGGTGAGGGGAGGGCTGCAATAGACCACAACTCAAGGCGCAGCCCCTCCCCTCCCCAACACCTCTCCTCCTCCGTACGTGCTTGGCGAAGCTCTGTCGGAGTACTGCTGCACCAACTACACCACGCCGTCGTGCTGCCGTTGGAGCTGCCTTCCTCAACCTCTCCTTCCTCCTTGCTGGATCAAGACGGAGGAGACGTCTCCCGTCCCGTACGTGTGTTGAACGCGGAGGTGTTGTCCGTTCAGCACTTGGACATCGGTGATCCGAATCACGTTCGAGTACGACTCCATCATCACCATCCCCTTGGCAAGCTTCCGCTCGTGATCTACAAGTGGTATGTAGATGCAAACTCTCTCCCTTGACTCGTTGCTTAGATGAACTCATAGATGGATCTTGGTGAAACCGTAGGAAAAATTTTAATTTTCTGCAACGTTCCCCAACAGTAATTACGAGAACCTAGAGTTAGAGTTAGCAAAATCATTTAACCCAAATAGAAGAGAGATGAGAGTCCCAGAGTATAGGTCGAGGAATAAAAGATCCTAATACCACCCGATGGCGACGTGGGCCCATGGGCCGCACAGCCATGTTAGCAAAACAGTTTTCATCGACTAGACTCAACTTCGGCCAAGGAGTTTGGAATGGGGATTCCTACAGGCAGTCGGCTCCGATACCAACTTGTGACGCCCCTGATTTGACTGTACACTAATCATGCACGCAAATGTGTACGATTAAGATCAAGGACTCACGGGGACATATCACAACACAACCCTAGACACAAATTAAAATAAAACAAGCTTTATATTACAAGCCAAGGGCCTCGAGGGCTCGAATACATGAGCTCGAATACACAAGAGTCAGCGGAAGCAACAATATCTGAGTATAGACATAAGTTAAACAAGATTGGCTTAAGAAGGCTGGCACAAAAGTAGCAACGATGGAAAAGGCAAGGCCTCCTGCCTGGGACCTCCTAACTACTCCTCGAATCCGAACTCCATGTAGAATCATCCTCGGGATCCTCTGGCTCCTGGACTCCATCATATGATTGCACTAACCGGGAAAAGGGGAAAAAGAAGTAGGAAAGGAACCGTGAGTACTCATCCAAAGTACTCGCAAGCAAGGATCTACACTACATATGCATTGGTATCAATGAAATGGGTAGTATCTATGGATTGAACTACAGAATGCCAGAATAAGAGGGGGATAGCTAGTCCTATCGAAGACTACGCTTCTGGCAGCCTCCATCTTGAAGCAGTAGAAGAGAGTAGATGGTAAGTTAACCAAGTATCGTCGCATAGCATAATCCTACCCGGTGATCCTCCCCTCGTCTCCCTGTGAGAGAGCGATCATCGGGTTGTATCTGGCACTTGGCAGGGTGTGTTTCATTAAGTATCTGATTCTAGTTGTCATAAGGTCAAGGTACAACTCCGGGTTGTCCTTTTACCGAGGGACACGGCTATTCGAATAGATCAACTTCCCTGCAGGGGTGCACCACATTTCCCAACACGCTCAATCCCCTTTGGCCGGACACACTTTCCTAGGTCATGCCCAGCCTCGGAAGATCAACACGTCGCAGCCCTACCTAGGCACACCAGAGAGGTCAGCACGCCGGTCTAAATCCTATGGCGCAGGGGTCTGGGCCCATCACCTATTTCACACCTGCACGTTGCGAGGGAGGCTAGAAACAGACCTAGCCTCACTAATACAAGAGCAGGCATTCCAGTCCAATCCGGCATGCGCCGCTCAGTCGCTAACATCACGAAGGCTTCGGCTGATACCACGATATGATGTCGAGTGCCCATAACTGTCCCCGTGTAGTTGTTTAGTGCGTATAGGCCAATGGCCAGACTCAGATCAAATACCAAGATCTCGTTAAGCGTGTTATTTTGAAATGACCGCGGACGTTGACCAGGGCCAGGCCCACCTCTCTCCTAGGTGGTCTCAACCTGCCTTGCCGCTCCGCCACAAGTAACAATCGGGGGCCATCGGGAACCCAGGCCCACCACTACCTGGATGGAACCACCTGTCCCTTCATCCCCCCACATCGGAATCACTTGCGGGTACTCTACGAGCCGACCCGACTTTAGTCACCACATGTATCACATATTATGTATATAAGTATATACCCGTGATCACCTCCCAAGTGATCATGGCCCGATAGTATAGCATGGCAGACAGACAAGAATGTAGGGCCACTGATGGAATACTAGCATCCTATACTAAGCATTTAGGATTGCAGGTAAAGGTAACAACAGTAGTAGCAAGGACAGGCTATGCATCAGAATAGGATTAACGGAAAGCAGTAACATGCTACACTACTCTAATGCAAGTAGTAGAGAGAAGAATAGGCGATATCAGGTTGATCCAAGGGGGGGCTTGCCTGGTTGCTCTGGCAAGAAGGAGGGGTCGTCAACAACGTAGCTGATCGCGGCACTAGCAACGACGACAATCTTGTAGTCTACCGGAGAGAAGAGGGGGAAGAAACAGTGAATACAATGCAAACAGATGCATATCGATGCATGACATGACAAGTAACGGTGCTAGGTGTGCCCTAAACGCAGTAGAAGGTGATACCGGCGAAGGGGGACACGATCGGGAAAGTATCCCCGGTGTTTCACATTTTTGGACGGATGAATCGGAGGGGGAAAGTTGCGTGTTCGCTATCCCAGGGATGTGTGGCGGGCGAACGGACTGTGTATTCGGATTTGTCTCATCGTTTTGAGCAACTTTCATGTACAAAGTTTTTCCATCTGAGCTACAATTTATTTTATATTAATTTTAAAAGGTTTAAATCATTTTTAGCATTTATTTAATTATTTTAAATCAACATTATCCAGAATAGTGTTTGCTGACATCATGATGACGTCATCATGACGTCAGCAGTCAACAGAGGTGTTGACTGGTCAAACTGACATGAGGGTCTCGCCTGTCATTTACTTAGTTTAACTAAATAGAATTAGCTAGTTTAGTTAAGTGATTAGATTAAGCTAACATATTTAATTAAGTTAACTAATTAATTAAATTATTATTAATTAAATTATTATGAATTAATATTATTTATTTATTTTATTTTTATTAAACATTCTTGGCGTGGGGGGCCCATGTCAGTGGCACAAGGGGGCCCAGCTGTCTGTGGCCCCTGGGGCCTAACGGGCGTGCGGGTACGAGCTAGGCCCTAACGGTGCAACGGGCAAGGCCGGCGGGGCGCTGCTAGAGCGGGCGGACCTCGTACGGGAGCCGAGCCCGATTGGCGGGGCGAAACCACTGGGGTGCGGCAGGGTGGTTCGCCGGAGCGCGACCACGACAAGCAGGAGAGCGGGCGGCGAGGCGAGCCACTGGCATAGCAAACGACAGAAGTGGCGGTGAGGCGGAGCGGCGCGACAGCAGGGGCGGAGGCGGAGCCGGAGCGTGCGACCAGAGGGAGCAGCAGGCACCGGCGGCTGCATCAGGGGCGTGGGTGAAGGCCACGGGGATGCGTGGGCAGTCGCCGGAGCGGAACGCGATGGAGGCCGAGGTCGGTCGCGGGTGGAGGTGGACGCAGACGAGGTGGGGTGTTAGCGGGGGCCGGCAGGACGGCGCGTGGGCACGGCCCGCGGCGATGCGCGTGTGCGGCGCAGGGGTACGGTGAGCGGCGCGGTGAACGCGGGGAAAAGAGGAGGGACATGGGGGTGGCGGCTCACAACCATTGACGGGGAGCGGCGGTGGTGAGGCGTGGTGGAGACCCGCGGGGAGGAGGTCGGGAAGGACGTCCGGCGGCGCTGGGCGAAGTAGAGGCGGGGAAGTTGAAGAGGTCTGGCGACGAAGCGGCATCGGCGAGGTAGAGGCGGTGAGGCGGCGCCGGTGAGGTGACGCCGAGGAGCAGGACGGAGGCATGACGGGGTGGGCGACGGGCGGCATCGGGGGCGCTCTCTCCCGATCCAGAACGGGGTAGGGATAGGGAGATCGAGGGGGAGTGGGGTGTGGACGAAGTGGGGGGCGTGCGGGACCAGGGTTACGGGGTAGTGGGGGTTAGTAGAGGGTTAGGTGGACCGGGGTGGGCCGGCCAGTTGGGCCAAGGCCTAGCTGGACTGGGGTTTCTTTTTTTTTGTTCTTTCTTGTACTTATCCTTTTTCTTTTCGTTTTTATTTCATTTGTCTTAAAATTGTAGAAGTAGCCCAAATATAATATTATAACTAAACATACTACTGCCATCTAAAGTTTAGCCCACCAGAAAAATAGTTTAACATTTTATTAAGTATGGATGGCATTTAAAGAATTGTTTTTGCTACTATTTTAATTATTCTTGAGCCTTTAAATATTTTATCAAAGTTTGGTTTCACCACCATTATTATTTATGATTTATTTGATTCACTCCGAACATTTTAGTTTTAATATTTGAAAATCCTTACCGTTTGACTTGTTTTTGACTTTTGATTTCGAATGGGATTGAATCATCATGACCTTAACAACAGTAATCATGGTGACGTGTCATCATTAACACGGAATTACTGTAGCCTAATTATCCGGGCGTCACAACAACCCCCATGGAAAGTGACGATGGGGGCCCAGACCAGTCCGGCCCCGAGCTGAATACAACTCCGGAGACCCACACGAATCCGGAATCGAGCGAGCAACCCCGTTTAAGGGAGGGGGAGTGCCGACTGCACCAGCGACCTCCATCAATCCAGAAGCGCCGGACACATTGAGGGAAGCACTTCAACGTGCTTCTGTCATGGAGGAGCACCGTGCCCTAATGGGTACGGTGATTGAAAAAGTTCAGTCCGCCAAAAGCGGGTTGAACGAAGCTTTCACCAGCCTGTTAACAGGCTTTGAGGTACGCGATGTGATATTCTTAGCAGCTTTTGCATGTGCAAAATATGCCTGTGTATAGATAGTAGCCCCCGAGACTCTGTTCGGCTTTTTTAAAAAAGGGGCTGGACAGAGGATCAAATATTTGCCGGAGATAGCACACTTATCTATTTTAATAAACAGGCTTCACTATTAGCGGCTTCGGCCAAGGACGCTGAAGTTTCCAAACTCCAGCGGAAACTGAAGCTGGATGATGATGAGATCGACCGTATTAACAAGCGGTTCGATGAGGCTGCTACGTCTTGAGCTTGCGTTGGTTTTCCCCGAAGAGGAAGGGATGATGAAGCAGAGTAGCGTAAGTATTTCCCTCAGTTTTTGAGAACCAAGGTATCAATCCAGTAGGAGCCCATGCTCAAGTCCCTCGTACCTTCACAAAATGATAGCTACTCGCAACCAACGCGATTAGGGGTTGTCAAGCCCTTCACGGTCACTTACGAGAGTGAGATCTGATAGATAGAATATTTTTGGTATTTTTGATATAAAGATGCAAAGTAAAAAGTAAAGGCAAAGTAAATAGCAAAACAATATAAAAGTGATGGAGATTGATATGATGAGAATAGACCCGGGGCCATAGGTTTCACTAGTGGCTTCTCTCAAGAGCATAAGTATTCTACGGTGGGTGAACAAATTACTGTTGAGCAATTGATAGAATTGTGCATAATTATGAGAATATCTAGGCATGATCATGTATATAGGCATCATGTCCATGACAAGTAGATCAAAACGATTCTGCATCTACTACTATTACTCCACTCATCGACCGCTATCCAGCATGCATCTAGAGTATTAAGTTAAAAACAGAGTAATGCCTTAAGCAAGATGACATGATGTAGAGAGATAAATTCATGCAATATGAAATAAACCCCATCTTGTTATCCTTGATGGCAACGATATAATACGTGCCTTGCTGCCCCTTCTTTCACTGGGTAAGGACACCGCAAGATCGAACCCAAAGCTAAGCACTTTTCCCATGGCAAGAACTACCAATCTAGTTGGCCAAACCAAATGGATAATTCGAAGAGACTTGCAAAGATAACCAATCATACATAAAAGAATTCAGAGAAGATTCAAATATTATTCATAGATAGACTTGATCATAAACCCACAATTCATCGGTCTCAACAAACACACCGCAAAAAGAAGATTACATCAAATAGATCTCCACGAGAAAGGGGGAGAACTTTGTATTGAGATTCAAAGAGAGAGAAGAAGCCATCTAGCTACTAACTATGGACCCGAAGGTCTGAGGTAAACTACTCACACTTCATCGGAGAGTCTATGATGATGTAGAAGCCCTCCGTGATGACGGCCCTCTTCTGGCGGAGCTCCGGAACAGGCCCCAAGATGGGATCTCATGGATAGAGAAAGTTACGGCGGTGGAATTAGGTTTTTGGCTCCTGTTCTGATCGTTTGGGGGTACGTGTGTATATATAGGAGGAAGAAGTACGCCGGAGGAGCAACGAGGGGCCCACGAGGCAGGGGGCACGCCCTAGGGGGGCCCACCCTCGTGACCGCCTCTTTTGTTCCTTGGAGCAGGGTCCAAGTCTCCTGGATCACGTTCGGTGAGAAAATCACGTTCCCGGAGATTTTATTCCGTTTGGACTCCGTTTGATATTCCGTTTCTTCGAAACACTGAAATAGGCAAAAAACAACAATTCTGGGCTGGGCCTCCGGTTAATAGATTAGTCCCAAAAATAATATAAAAGTGGAAAATAAAGCCCAATATAGTCCAAAACAGTAGATAATATAGCATGGAGCAATCAAAAATTATAGATACGTTGGAGACATATCAGGCATCCCCAAGCTTAATTCCTGCTCGTCCTCGAGTAGGTAAATGATAAGAAGAGAATTTTTGATGCGGAGTGCTACTTGGCATAATTTCAATGTAAATCTTCTTAATTGTGGTATGAATATTCAGATTAGAAAGATTCAAGACAAAGGTTTATATTAACATAGAAAATAATAATACTTCAAGCATACTAACAAAGCAATTATGTCTTCTCAAAATAACATGGCTAAAGAAAGTTATCCCTACAAAATCATATAGTCTGGCTATGCTACACCGTCCCCACACAAAGTATTTAAATCATGCACAACCCCGATGACAAGCCAAGCAATTGTTTCATACTCTAACTTTTTCAAAACTTTTTCAATCTTCATGCAATACATGAACGTGAGCCATGGATATAGCACTATAGGTGGAATAGAATGGTGATTGTGGAGAAGACAAAAAGGGAGAAGATAGTCTCACATCAACTAGGTGTATCAACGGGCTATGGAGATGCCCATTAATAGATATCAATGTGAGTGAGTAGGGATTGCCATGCAACAGATGCACTAGAGCTATAAGTATATGAAAGCTCAACAAAAGAAACTAGTGGGTGTGCATCCAACTTGCTTTCTCATGAAGACCTAGGGCAATTTGAGGAAGCCCATCATTGGAATATACAAGCCAAGTTCTATAATGAAAGATTCCCACTAGTATATGAAAGTGATAACATGAGAGACTCTCTACTATGAAGATCATGGTGCTACTTTGAAGCACAAGTGTGGTAAAAGGATAGTAACATTGTCCCTTCTCTCTTTTTCTCTCATCATTTTTTATATTTTTTATATGGACTTACTGTTTTTTATGGCCTTTCTCTTTTTTTATGGCCTTTCTCTTTTTTATTTGCGCTTCTTTGGCCTCTCTTTTTTTTCGTCCGGAGTCTCATCCCGACTTGTGGGGGGATCATAGTCTCCATCATTCTTTCCTCACTGGGACAATGCTCTAATAATGATGATCATCACACTTTTATTTTTCTTACAACTCAACAATTACAACTCGATACTTAGAACAAAATATGACTCTATGTGAATGCATCTGGCGGTGTACCGGGATATGCAATATGACAATGATGAATGTGTCATGATGAACTAGATGGTGGAAAGTTGCATGGCAATATATCTCAGAATGGTTATGGAAATGCCATAATAGGTAGGTATGGTGGCTGTTTTGAGGAAGGTATATGGTAGGTGTATGATACCGGCGAAAGTTGTGCGGTATTAGAGAGGCTAGCAAGGGTGGAAGGGTGAGAGTGCGTATAATCCATGGACTCAACATTAGTCATAAAGAACTCATATACTTATTGCAAAAATTTAGAAGCTATCAAAGCAAAGTACTACGCGCATGCTCCTAGGGGGGGGGGGGGTAGATTGGTAGGAAAAGACCAGCCTTGTCCCCGACCACCACTCATAAGGAAGACAATCAATAAATAAATCATGCTCCGACTTCATCACATAACGGTTCACCATACGTGCATACTATGGGAATCACAAACTTCAACACAAGTATTCTTTAAATTCACAACTACTCAACTAGCATGACTTTAATATTATCACCTCCATATATCAAAACAATTATCATGCTTCAATCTTTTCTTAGTATTCAACACACTCAAAAGAAAGTTTCACAAATCTTGAATACCAAGCATATTATTATTAGGCAAATTACCATGCTATTAAGAGACTCTCAAATTAATTTAAGTGAAGCATGAGAGATCAATAGTTTCTTTAAAACGAATCCACCACCGTGCTCTAAAAGATCTAAGTGAAGCACATAGAGCAAAATTGTCTAGCTCGAAGGATATAAGTGAAGGACACAGAGCAAAATTATCTAGCTCAAAAGATATAAGTGAAGCACATAGAGCAAATTTATCTAGCTCAAAAGATATAAGTGAAGCACATAGAGTATTCTATCAAATTTTAATTCATGTATGGCTCTCTCAAAAGGTGTGTACAGCAAGTATGATTGTGGTATACTAGCAAACAAAGACACAAATAATACAAGATGCTCCAAGCAAAACACATATCATGTTGGTGAATAAAAATATAGCTCCAAGTAAATTACCGATGGAAGTGGACGAAAAGAGGGGATGCCTTCCGGGGCATCCCCAAGCTTTGACTTTTTGGTGTCCTTGGATTATCTTGGGGGTTCCATGGGCATCCCCAAGCTTAGGACCTTGCCACTCCTTGTTCCATGATCCATCAAAAGAATTCACCCAAAACTTGAAAACTTCACAACACAAAACTCAAAATAGAAAACTCGTGAGCTCCATTAGCGAAAGAAAACAAAATACCACTTCAAGGTACTGTAATGAACTCATTCTTTATTTATATTGGTGTTAAACCTAATGTATTCCAACTTCTCTATGGATTATAAACTATTTTACTGGCCATAGATTCATCAAAATAAGCAAACAACACACGAAAAACAGAATCTGTCAAAAACAGAACAGTCTGTAGTAATCTGTAGCTAGCGCAAGATATGGAACCCCAAAAATTCTAAAATAAATTTCTGGACGTGAGGAATATATCTATTAATCATATGCAAAAAGAATTAACTAAATATCACTCTTCAAATAAAAATGACAGCAGTTCTCGTGAGCGCTAAAGTTTCTGTTTTTTACAGCAAGTTCAACAAGACTTTCCCGTTGGTTCTACTTGGCACAAACACTAATTAAAAACAAAAAAACACAACCTAAACAGAGGCTAAATAATTTATTTATTACTAAACAGGAGCAAATAACAAGGAATAAAAATAAAATTGGGTTGCCTCCCAACAAGCGCTATCGTTTAACGCCCCTAGCTAGGCATAACAAGCAAGAATAGAACTAGGTATTGCCATCTTTGGTAGGCAATTCTTCAATTAGGCATCTACCATCTTTAGGAATTTCTTTCTTTTTATTAATTATCAAACTTTTAGGCACAAGATCAAAAAATTCATTTGCGATAAATGGTTCCTTAATGATAGCAAAAATATTGGGATGAATACTTATAGATTTAAGATCCGCAGTTTCCTTACTAGATGATTCACCCTTATTTTTAGGAACATACATAAGCTTGGAAATTTTAGTAGGAGGACTAGAAGTATTATTTACGGAATAAAAAGCGGTTCCCAAATTTGTAATGATACCCTCAAGTTTATCAATTCTAGTAGAATCTAAGTTCATCTTCTCATTAACTGTGGGTTTCTTTTCCTTAATATTTTTCAAGGTCATTCCTACCTTAGATCCATATTGAGTAATTTGATTGTGGATCTTTTTATCTAGATTTTCAATTTATTCAATAGTAGAAACTTTATTTTCAATAATTTCAAGTCTTTGCATAACATGCTCCAAAGTTAACATGGTTCCATTAACCAAAAGAGGTGGTGAGCCAAATAAATCTATCATAGCATTATAAGAATCAAAAGTATGGCTACCCAAGAAGTTTCCTCCTGTAATGGTATCATGGATATATCTATTCCAAGGATTAATACCTACATAAAAATTACGAAGAAGAACTAAGGTAGATTGTTTTCTGGTAGATCTATTTTGAGCATTGCAAATTCTATACCAAGCATCTTTTAGATTTCCCCCCTCCTTTTGTTTAAAATTTAGAACTTCACTCTCGTGAGACAACGGAGAGGATGACTAGCCATGGCGACAAGCAAACAAACTAGCACACGAGCAAACAAAGAGCCAAACATAGAGGGAGGATAGAGAGAGAGGGAAAATAAAACGGCAAGGGTGAATTGGGGGGAGAGGAAAACGAGAGGCAAATGGCAAATAATGTAATGCGAGAGATAGGGATTGTGATGGGTACTTGGTATATTGACTTTTTGCGTAGACTCCCCGGCAACGGCGCCAGAAATCCTTCTTGCTACATCTTGATCTTGCGTTGGTTTTCCCCGAAGAGGAAGGGATGATGCAGCAGAGTAGCGTAAGTATTTCCCTCAGTTTTTGAGAACCAAGGTATCAATCCAGTAGGAGCCCACGCTCAAGTCCCTCATACCTGCACAAAACGATAGCTACTCGCAACCAACGCGATTAGGGGTTGTCAAGCCCTTCACGGTCACTTACGAGAGTGAGATCTGATAGATAGAATATTTTTAGTATTTTTGATATAAAGATGCAAAGTAAAAAGTAAAGGCAAAGTAAATAGCAAAACAATATAAAAGTGATGGAGATTGATATGATGAGAATAGACCCGGGGGCCATAGGTTTCACTAGTGGCTTCTCTCAAGAGCATAAGTATTCTACGATGGGTGAACAAATTACTGTTGAGCAATTGATAGAATTGTGCATAATTATGAGAATATCTAGGCATGATCATGTGTATAGGCATCACGCCCGTGACAAGTAGATCGAAACAATTCTGCATCTACTACTATTACTCCACTCATCGACCGCTATCCAGCATGCATCTAGAGTATTAAGTTAAAAACAGAGTAACGCCTTAAGCAAGATGACATGATGTAGAGAGATAAATTCATGCAATATGAAATAAACCCCATCTTGTTATCCTTGATGGCAACGATACAATACGTGCCTTGCTGCCCCTTCTGTCACTGGGTAAGGACACCGCAAGATCGAGCCCAAAGCTAAGCACTTCTCCCATGGCAAGAACTACCAATCTAGTTAGCCAAACCAAACGGATAATTCAAAGAGACTTGCAAAGATAACCAATCATACATAAAAGAATTCAGAGAAGATTCAAATATTATTCATAGATAGACTTGATCATAAACCCACAATTCATCGGTCTCAACAAACACAGCGCAAAAAGAAGACCACAACGAATAGATCTCCACGAGAGAGGGGGAGAACTTTGTATTGAGATTCAAAGAGAGAGAAGAAGCCATCTAGCTACTAACTATGGACCCGAAGGTCTGAGGTAAACTACTCACACTTCATCAGAGAGGCTATGATGATGTAGAAGCCCTCCGTGATTACGTCCCTCTTCCGGCGGAGCTTCGGAATAGGCCCCAAGATGGGATCTCGTGGATACAGAAAGTTGCGGCGGTGGAATTAGGTTTTTGGCTCCTGTTCTGATCGTTTGGGGGTACGTGTGTATATATAGGAGGAAGAAGTACGCCGGAGGAGCAACGAGGGGCCCACGAGGCAAGGGACGCGCCCTAGGGGGGGCGCCCCCACCCTCGTGACCGCCTCTTTTGTTCCTTGGAGCAGGGTCCAAGTCTCTTGGATCACGTTCGTTGAGAAAATCACGTTCTCGAAGATTTTATTCCGTTTCTTTGAAACACTGAAATAGGCAAAAAACAACAATTCTGGGTTGGGCCTCCGGTTAATAGGTTGGTCCCAAAAATAATATAGAAATGGAAAATAAAGCCCAATATAGTCCAAAACAGTAGATAATATAGCATGGAGCAATCAAAAATTATAGATATGTTGGAGACGTATCAGAGGCCCAAGGTATGCTTGTAAAAGACCACTTACAAGCCTGAATTGTATTGCAAACTCAAAGTTTGGGATCATGTGCTATTATGTATATGATTGTAGGCAGCGCTACCGAGGTCAAGACCCTCAATAGTGCCCTTACCAAAGCCAAGGAGGAGGCGAGGGCGAGCAAAGCGGTCGCAGACAAAGTGGTTGCAGATTTAAAGGCCGAACAGGTCACCCTCCTCCAGTATGAGGAGAGGGTGACCGAGGTGGAGCAAGCGCTCCAGGATGCTGCCAACAAGTGTGAGTCATTCGGGGAAAGTAATTAGGCCCAAGCGGCCGAACTCACCAAGGCTCTTGAGGAGGCAAAGGAGGCGAGGACCGAGTCTCGGGCGGCTCGCGAGGAGATCAAGCAAGCCGAACAGATAGCGGCTGGTAAGCCTTTTCTTTTATAGAGTATATTTGGCGGTCGAAGATATGTTTTGCTAAATCGGCTATGAAGTGCTCCAGACGCCTTGATCTCCCGAGGAGTGCTGCCGACGCCACCCAGTATTTTCGGGCCCAAGAAGGGAACACAACGAAGAAGCTCTTCTGGTCGGAGTACTTGGCGTCGGAGTGGCCAACGCTGCTAAACAACCAGATGATGCAGCTGACAGAGCTGCATATGATGTTTGGTTTGGCCATGAAGGACATCATAGTCCGGCTATGGCTAGCCGCACTCATTCCAAGCAACTACTTCGGCCTGGTCAAGCGACTCAGCAAGGCCTTGCCCCGAGTTCAGGCTGTGAAGCGCTCGGCGTGCATCGAAGGTGTGCGGATGGCCTTTGCCTGTGTCAACATGCACTGGGAGAAGATGAAGGCCGCCGTCTCTGCTTGACCGTTGCTTCTCGGATGAGCAACAGAAGCGAAGCAGACCTTGGCGCCAAGATCTCGGACATACTGCATGAAGGTGCGGCTCGTAAACTGCGTGCCGTTGTCGGTGATGATCCTGTTAGGAACCCCGAAACGGCAAACAATCGACCTAAAGAACTTGACTGCTGACTGTGCTGTCACCTTCCTCACTGGTTCCACTTCCAGCCACTTTGTGAACTTGTCGATTGCAACGTACAAGAACTCAAAGCCCCCGACAGCTCGGGGGAAGGGGCCGAGGATGTCGAGCCCCCAGACCGAAAATGGCCAGGATAAAGGGATCGTCTGGAGAGCTTGAGCTGGCTGGTGTATCTGTTTGGAATGGAACTGGCACGCTTCACACTTGGTTACTTGTGCAGTTGCATCCTGGAGGGCTGTCGGCCAGAAGAAGCCTTGCCGGAATGCTTTGCCGGCAAGTGCTCTTGCGCCAATGTGGTGACCACATATGCCTCCATGTATCTCTGCCAACAGCTGTTGTCCATCTTCCCGGCGAATGCACTTCAATTTCACACCGTTGAGTCTTATTCTGTACAGTGTATTGTCGACAAACTTGTACATACTTGACTACCGGGCTACTCTTTCAGCTTCTTCTTGCTCTTCGGGAAGCTCTCCTGTCTGAAGGAAACGGACAATCTGCTGCGCCCATGCTGGAGCTTGTGGCTCGACAACAAGGACTAAAGGCGTATCTGTTGCTGCGGGAACATCCGCTTCTACGGCAAGAACCTGCGGTTCGGCCGGAGCGTGATATTCCCCGGCAAGCTTGCCGGAGCAAAACTTGTCGGGAGCGTCTGCTTCAACGGAACAAACCAAGAGGTTCGCCGGAGCAGACTGCTCCTCAGCATTCTTGGCGTCGATCTTAGGGACCTTCTTGGTGGCGGCTTCGGGAAGCTCTGCCGGAAAGTAGTCACCAGAAACCAACTTCCTCTTCTTATTCTGTCCAGTTGATGGTGTCACGGATGGTTGAGTCAGCTTGAGCACAAAGATCCCTGGTTCCACAGGTAGCTTTAGTGCGGCACACTTTGACAGGCCATCAGCAATGTCATGCTGAGCTCGCGGAACATGCTCCATTTGCAGGCCGTCAAAGTGTTCTTCTAGCTTTCTCACTTCATCAACATAGGCTTCCATCAATGGACTCTGGTAGTTCTTGTTCACTTGGAGGACGACAAGCTGCGAGTCACCCCTTACAATGAGTTTCTTGATCCCAAGGTCGGCTGCGATTCTGAGGCCGGCAAGCAAACCCTCATACTCTGCAGTATTGTTTGTTGCTTGCTCCTTGGGAAAGTGCATCTGGACTACGTACTTGAGGTGCTCTCCGGTGGGTGCGATAAGCAGCACGCTAGCACCGGCGCCTTGCAGCGAGAAGGCACCATCAAAGTACATCAACCACTCCTTGCTTGTCTCCTCGACGGGGATGCTTGTCTCTGGAATTTCTTCGTCTGGGGTTGGCGTCCACTCTGCTATGAACTTTGCCAATGCCCTGCTTTGGATCGTTGCAGTGCTCTCAAACTTGAGGCCAAAGCTTGACAGTTCCAACACCCACTCGACAATCCTGCCTGTTGCTTCTGGATTCTGCAGTATCCTCTTCAGCGGAAAGCGAGTGACAACTGTGATCTCGTGTGCCTGGAAGTAATGGTGCAGCTTTCTCAAGGCCATGAGAAGGCCGAAAAGCAATTTTTGCACACCAGAGTACCTCGACCTAGCCCCCTGGAGAAGGGAGCTGACAAAGTAAACCGGGCGCTGCACCATCTTCTTCTGCACCTCCTTGCATGCCTGTGCAGACTCAACTTTGTCAGGGCCAGAGCTTGTCGGAGAAGCCCCCTGCTTGTCGCCAGATTCACTTGTTGTGGTCGCTGGCTCATCATCTGCCTCCCTCTCCGCTACTAACGCAGCACTAACCACTTGATTGGTTACCGCTAGGTACAGCAGCAACTTCTCTTGTGGCTTAGGTGCGGCAAGTATTGGAGTGGAGGACAGGTACCTCTTCAAGTCCTGCAGCGCATCCTCCGCTTCTGGAGTCCATTTCATTGGACCTGCCTTTTTCAATATTTTGAAAAATGGCAGGGCGCGCTCAGCAGACTTAGAGATAAACCTGCTGAGAGCAGCCACGCATCCGGCAAGCCTTCGCACATCCTTGACGTGCTTCGATGCTTCAATCTGCTCGATGGCCTTAATCTTGTCGGGGTTGGCTTCAATTCCCCGCTGAGACACAAAGAACCCGAGAAGCTTGCCGGAAGGGACTCCGAACACGCACTTCTCGGGGTTGAGCTTGAGGTTGATCCTGCGCAGATTTGCAAAAGTTTCTTCTAAATCTTGGATCAGGGTAGCCTTGTCCTTGCTCTTGACCACTATATCATCCATGTAGGCTTCCACATTTCTGTGTATCTGTGGCTCAAAAGCAACATGGACTACCCTTGCAAATGTTGAACCAGCATTCTTCAATCCAAAGGGCATCCGTACAAAACAGTATGTGCCGCAAGGGGTGATAAATGCGGTTTTTTCCTCATCCTCTTCTGCCATGAAGATTTGATGGTATCCTGAGTATGCATCAAGAAATGAAAGCAAATCACATCCAGCTGTGGAGTCAACAATCTGGTCAATGCGCGGCAAGGGAAATGGATCTTTGGGACAAGCTTTATTGACATCAGTGAAGTATATACAAAGCCTCCATTTCCCGTTCGCCTTGCGCACGACTACAGGATTGGCCAACCACGTGGGATGGAGCACTCCTCTGACAAGGCCTGCTGCTTCCAATTTCCTGATCTCTTCGGCAATGAACTCTTGGCGCTCCACTGCCTGCTTCCTGACTCTCTGCTTAACGGGACGCGCATGAGGACATATGGCAAGGTGGTGCTCGATTACTTTCCTGGGAACACCGGGGATATCAGACGGTTGCCATGCAAACACGTCGACATTCGCCCGCAGGAAAGCAATGAGTGCGCTTTCCTATTCGGGGTCAAGCGTGGCACTGATGGTGAAGGTACCACCAGTGCCGTCCTCCTTGGCAGACACCTTCTTGGTCTCAGGTGGAGCTGCCATTTTCTTCTTGCACTTGCCGGTGGAGCTCGATGGTGCGTCCTCGACGATAGCGCAGCACTCCGAAGAGGTGCGCTTGCCGGAGTGGGCATCAGAGCTCTTGCCGGACTTTGTCTTCTTCTTCCCCCCGGGAGCTTCAGCAGCAAGTGTGTTGTGATCAGCTGCGGCTGCTGCTTCCCGGTAGATCTTGTCGGCGCAGATAAGGGCATCCTTCTTGTCGCCGGGGACAGAGATGACACTTATCGGGCCTGGCATCTTGAGCATGTTGTATGCATAGTGAGAGGCTGCCATAAACTTGGCGAGCGCTGGACGGCCAAGGATCCCATTGTAGGGCAATGGAAAGTCGGCAACGTCAAATGTGACCCTCTCAGTTCTGAAGTTCATCTCGCTGCCAAATGTGACCGGCAGCGTGATCTTTCCCTTCGGCTTGCTTCTTCCCGGGCTGATTCCTTGGAATGTGCCGGTCTCCTCGAGCTCGCCGTCAGGGATCTGGAGTTTCTGAAGGACCGCGGAGGAGATCAGATTCAAGCCGGCCCCACCGTCAACTAGCATCTTCGTGACCTTGAGGTTGCGGATAGTTGGTGAAACCAACATCGGAAAGCACCCGACCGCAGTTACGCGATCAGGGTGATCCTCAATGTCGAAGATGATAGGCGTGCTGGACCATTTCAGAGGCTTGCGTGACTCTACGGATGGTTCCGCTGCATTAACCTCCCGCATCCACTACTTGAGTTGGCGGTGCGAAGTATGCAGGGAAGCACCACCGTCAACGCATAGGACCTCTGTAGCTTTCTGAAACTCCTGCTCATCGGCCTCATCATCATCCACGTCTTCATCATCGTCGTCGTCTTCATCCTTATCGCGGCCACGGGGAGGCCTATCTCCTTGCCGCTGCTTGGCCTTGCCGCGGCGTCATCCTCGGCCGGGACGTTTCTTGCCGGATCCACCAGTTCCTTCCTGGGCCTTCTCCTTGTCGCGCCGCTCGTACTCAGCTTTCTGTTGCTCAACAAGCTGCTCGACTTTCTTGCAGTTCTGGAGATCGTGACCCTTGGTGCGGTGAATCTTACAATACTGCTTGCCAGAGCTGTCCTGCTTGTCGGCGGCCGCCACAGGCTGGGCCTCCTTGTCGGAGCCACCAGCTTTAGCTTCCTTGGCGCCACCTCCGTTGCCGGTCTGCTCGACAGCTAGCACTTCCTTGCCCTTTTTCCTTCTGTTGTTCCGGCGTCGGCCTTTCCTTGCCGGGGCGGCATCCTCACTGTCGGATCCTCCTGCTCCTGTACTCTCTCCGGGGAGCCTCCTCCCCTCTTCAACGCATGCACACTTGTCGGCCAGGGCGTAAAGCTCGCTGACGTCTCTGATTTTACACATCGCCATCTCCTCCCTCATCCTTCGGTTTCGCACGTTCTGATGGAACGTGCTGATGATCGCGGCGGGGTGGACGTCTGGGATGTTGTGCTGTACACGGCTGAATCTCTGAATGTACTTGCGCAGTGGTTCTCCTTCCTTCTGGGCGAGCAGATGAAGATCACTCTCTTGGCCATGTGGCTTGTGGCCGCCTGTAAAGGCGCCGACAAACTGATGGCATAAATCTGCCCAAGAGGAGATGGAATTGTCCGGCAAGTGCATGAGCCAGGACCTGACGTTGGGCTTGAGTACCAGCGGGAAGTAGTTGGCAAGGATCTTGTCGTCCCGTCCCCCGGCAGCCTGCACCGTGATGGTGTAGATGCTGAGAAACTCCGACGGATGTGTCTTGCCGTCGTACTTCTCCGGTACGTCTGGCTTGAAGTTCTTTGTGCTGGGCCACTGGACTTGCCGCAGCTCACGGGTGAACGCAGGACAACCTACCGCATACGGCAAATCGCCTGGTTCCCCTGGCGCATGCATGTCAACAGAGGGCCCAGCGCGCTTGTCGGATTGACGTCGTGCTTCTCTTCGGCGCTTGATGCGGGTTCGAGCGTCTTCTTGTTGTCGTTCATGGAGAACTTGGCGCTGGTCGCGACGAGCTCGTGGGTCCGACGACACGGTGGAGCCGCTGTCGGGGTGGACCCGGCGAGTCGGCGATTTTGGCCTTCGTAGTGGAGAGTGCATGGAAGTCGCACCTCCCCCGGTCTTGTTGCCATCGGCTCGCGTCCGGTTGTCCTGCCGCGGCAGCGAGGTGCTTGGTTGTCGCGCAGTGTTGCCGTTGGCGAAGCCGATGAGGCTCTGGATAGTGTCCCTCCATTCGTCGGTCTTGTCCGCCGTCGGAGGATAATCTAGGAGCAGTTGAGCTCGCGCCAGGGCTTCTGCTGGAGTGGTGGGCGGCGGAGGTGAACGGTGCGAGGAGCGGGGCGTGCTCGGACTCCTAACCACGTTAGAAGGAGCAGTGCCCCGTCCAGGCGACCGTATTTCGCTCGAGCCAGCATGTTGACGTGCATGTTGGTCTTGAGCGCCACGAGAACCACCAGCTTGATCTTGGCCCAGCGGATGTATGGCACTGCGAACGCCATGACGCTACTGGTCCCGCGCCTCCTGAGAGGGACGCGGTGCGCGCATGGACGCCGAGGTCTGTGCCGCCTTGTCCTTGGACTTGGCCGCACTGAGGGCTCCCTCGTCGACGCCCATTCTTCCGCCGGCGTCCACTCCACCACCCGTTTGCTCCAGAGGCGGTGAAAGCGACGCAGACAGAACAGCTGCCTCCGAATCCATCTTCTTCGGTGGCATGTCGATGAAGACGATGAAGATTTAGCTCGCGTGCACGCCGGATCGGGTTCGCACAATCTCGACGCCCCCTACCTGGCACGCCAGAGATGTCGGGGAGGCTGATCCACCAACACCTATGGGGACAGGGCCCCTTTCGGTTCGGAAGGGGGTGGAGGATGCACAAAGAGCGGATCGAGGCGGTACACGCGAGCGGTTTTTACCCAGCTTCGGGCCGCACGGATGCGTAAAACCCTACTGCTGCTTGTTTGTGTGTATTGGATTCTTGCTCAGGAGCGATAGACGCTGCTAGACTGAGCGTGAGAGTGTTTCTGGTGTTTCAAATGAGCCGAACTGGCCGAACCTCCGAACCCCTTCTACGTTGCGCTTGGGCCTCCTTTTATACTTTCAAGGGGTCACCGACAGGTGGCAACGTAGACTAGAAGGGTAAAAATGGAAAAGGATGCGGTAGGTGCAGCTACCGCTACTGTGGATACAGTGCACCCTACCTAACTCTGACGGCAGGGGACAAGGTCATTAAATGCCTGTCTGAGTTGCCTAAACAGTGCAAAAAGTGACCATTAGGAGCGCCACCGTTTGCCACGATGGCCTTCTCTTCATCTCCGCTTGCCACCGCGCACCCCTAGCTGCACGGCCTCCTGCCACGTGTGCTTGGGAGAGTCCTAGAGCGACACATTAGCAGGTGTGCTGGAGCGCGGGCACGAAGTGGGGGTTTCCCGCGGCAAGCTCCTTGCTGCGGTCGTCGTCTTGTCGTGTTTGGGAGCTTGTTGCTCACCGGGCCTTGCCGGGACGCAGGGCGCGTCGCGGCAAGCTTTCTTGGTATGCCTTGAGTGGCCTTCCCAGCAAGCTCCTCTTGCCGGGGTCTTGTCTCTTCCCGGCAAGACCCTCTTGCCGGGGCCTGGGTTGGCCTTCCCGGCAAGCTCCTCTTGCCGGGGCCTTGGTTTGAGTACTTTGTTCCTGAATGGTCTTCAAGGGAACCACGGAGGGTCTTGGCGGTCACCCGGCAAGCCTTGCCGCGGGGCGCTGCAACTGCCCGTGCACGAGTTCGGGATACTAGGGTACCCCTACTCTAGTACACGGACAAGCTGGTGCTGGTGAAGATGTTGATGGAGATTGACCCCCTCTCGATGAGAGGATTGGTGGTGATGATGATGGTGATGATTTCCCCCTCCCGGGGGGAAGTTTCCCCGGCAGAACAGCTTCGCCGGAGCCCTAGATTGGTTCCGCCTTGTGGCGGCGGAGTTTTGTCCCGTAAGCTTGCTTATGATTTTTTTTCCGGATGAAAGACCTCATATAGCAGAATATGGGCACCGGAGGCCTTCCGGGGGGCCCACGAGGCAGGGGGCGTGCCCAGGGGGGTAGGGCGCGCCCCACCCTCATGGACGGTGGGTGGCCCCCCTCTGGTACTTTCTTCGCCCAATATTTTTTTATATTCTGAAAATAATTCCCATGGATTTTCAGTACTTTTGGAGTTGCGCAGAATAGGTCTCTAATATTTTCTCCTTTTCCAACCTAGAATTCCAGCTGCCGGCATTCTCCCTCTTCGTGTAAACCTTATAAAATAAGAGATAATAGGCATAAGTATTGTGACATAATGTGTAATAACAGCCCATAATGCAATAAATATCGATATAAAAGCATGATGAAAAATGGACGTATCAACTCCCCCAAGCTTAGACCTCGCTTGTCCTCAAGCGGAAGCCGAAATCAAAAAATATGTCCACATGTTTAGAGATAGAGGTGTCGATAAAATAAAATACGGACATGAGGGAATAATGATCATTCTTAGAACAATATATATATATATATATATATATTGTCATATGATTTCTTATGCTAAAGTAACAATTCATTCACAATTTCAAGTATGAATCAGAAACTTCATTGAGAACCAACAAACTATAATCTCAGTCATTGAAGCAATTGCAATTTATCATAACATAGCAAAGAGCCAATATAAGAGATTTTCAGCAAGTCCACATACTCAACCATCATTTAGTCTTTCACAATGGCTAACACTCACGCAATATTTATGGTTATGAAGTTTTAGTCGGACACAGAGAAAGATAGGGGCTTATAGTTTTGCCTCCCAACCTTTTACCTCAAGGGTAATGTCAACAATAATAGTTCATGAAAACTCACATCCAATTAGCTATATATATCAGGATCTTTCCAACACATTGTGCTTGCCAAATGATAAAATGTAAAAAGGAAAGGTGAAGATCACCATGACTCTTGTATGAAGTATAAGACAAGAATAAAAGATAGGCCCTTTGCAGAGGGAAGCAGAGGCTGTCATGTGCTTTTATGGTTGGATGCACAAAATCTTAATGCGAAAGAATGCCACTTTATATTGCCACTTGTGATATGGACCTTTATTATGCAGCCCGTCACTTTTATTTCTTCCATATCACAAGATCGTATAAAGCTTATTTTCTCCACACTAATAAATCATACATATTTAGAGAGAAATTTTTATTGTTTGCAACAATGACAACATACTTGAAGGATCTTACTCAATCCATAGGTAGATATGGTGGACTCTCATGGCAAAACCAGGTTTAAGGATATTTGGAAGCACAAGTAGTATTTCTACTTGGTGCATAGAATTTGGCTAGCATGAGAGGGAAAGGCAAGCTCAACATGTTGGATGATTCATGACAATATAATTTATTTCAGATGTAAGAAAACATAACCCATTACGTTGTCTTCCTTGTCCAACATCAACTCTTTAGCATGTCATATTTTAATGAGTGCTCACAATCATAAAAGATGTCCAATATAGTATATTTATATGTGAAAACCTCTCTTTCTTTATTACTTCCTATTAATTGCAACGATGACCAAAACTATGTTTGTCAACTCTCAGCAACTTTTATTCATCATACTCTTTATATGTAAGTCATTACTCTCCATAAGATCCATATGATCCCTTTATTTCTTTTTATTCTTTCTCTTTTATTTTTATTCCCTCAAGATCATAGCAAGATAATCAAGCCCTTGACTCAACACTAATCTTTATTATATATATAGCTCACGGACTCGATTACATTGAAGGATCATGAAGCAAAACTCAAAACTAGATCATACTAAAACTTTATTCTACTAGATCAAGATATTACCAAAAGGATCGAACTAAGAAAAAATGGTAAAGTTAAAAGTGTGATGGTGATACGATACCGGGGCACTCCCCCAAGCTTGGCAGTTGCCAAGGGGAGTGCCCATACCCATGTGTTTATGTCTCCTTCTTCGAGGGTGGTGATGTGATATTCTTGGCGATGATGCCCTTGAGGATACGGTTCTCTTCCTTAAGCTTATTGACTTGCTGCTTGAGGTCCATTATTTCCTTACGGACCTTGCCCGTGATGGCTGACGTATACTACACAACCTTCTTCTTGTAGACGTTGTTGGGCCTCCAAGTGTAGAGGTTTGTAGGACAGTAGCAAATTTCCCTCAAGTGGATGACCTAAGGTTTATCAATCCGTAGGAGGCGTAGGATGAAGATGGTCTCTCTCAAGCAACCCTGCAACCAAATAACAAAGAGTCGCTTGTGTCCCCAACACACCCAATACAATGGTAAATTGTATAGGTGCACTAGTTCGGCGAAGAGATGGTGATACAAGTGGTATATGGATGGTAGATAAAGGTTTTCGTAATCTGAAAATATAAAACAGCAAGGTAACTAATGATAAAAGTGAGCGTAAACTGTATTGCAATGCATTGAAACAAGGCCTAGGGTTCATACTTTCACTAGTGAAAGTCCTCTCAACAATAATAACATAATTGGATCACATAACTATCCCTCAACATGCAACAAGGAGTCACTCCAAAGCCACTAATAGCGGAGAACAAATGAAGAGATTATGGTAGGGTACGAAACCACCTCAAAGTTATTCTGTCCAATCAATCCGTTGGGCTATTCCTATAAGTGTCACAAACAACCCTAGAGTTCGTACTAGAATAACACCTTAAGACACGAATCAACCAAAACCCAAATGTCACCTAGATACTCCAATGTCACATCAAGTATCCACGGGTATGATTATACGATATGCATCACACAATCTCAGATTCATCTATTCAAACCAACACAAAGTACTTCAAAGAGTGCCCCAAAGATTCTACTGGAGAGTCAAGACGAAAACGTGTACCAACCCCTATGCATAGATTCCCAAGGTCACGGAACCCGCAAGTTGATCGCCAAAACATACATCAAGTGGATTAATAGAATACCCCATTGTCACCACGGGTATCCCATGCAAGACATACATCAAGTGTTCTCAAATCCTTAAAGACTCAATCCGATAAGATAACTTCAAAGGGAAAACTCAACCCATTACAAGAGAGTAGAGGGGGAGAAATATCATAAAATCCAACTATAATAGCAAAGCTCGCGATACATTAAGATCATATCACCTCAAGAACATAAGAGAGAGAGAGAGATCAAACACATAGCTACTGGTACATACCCTCAGCCCCGAGGGAGAACTACTCCCTCCTCGTCATGGAGAGCGCCGGGATGATGAAGATGGCCACCGGAGAGGGATTCCCCCTTCGACAGGGTGCCGGAATGGGTCTAGATTGGTTTTCGGTGGCTACGGAGGCTTATGGCGGCGGAACTCCCGATCTATTGTGCTCCTCGAAGTTTTTAGGGTATATGGGTATATATGGGAGGAAGAAGTACGTGGTGGACCTACGGGCTGTCCACGAGGCAGGGGGGCGCGCCCAGGGGGGTGGACGCGCCCCCACCCTCGTGGGTAGCCCGAGACTCTCCTGGTTCAACTCCGATACTCCATGGGCTTCTTCTGGTCCAAAAATAAGTTCCGTGAAGTTTCAGTTCAATTGGACTCCATTTGATTTTCCTTTTCTACAATACTCTAAAACAAGGGGAAAACAAAACTGGCACTGGGCTCTAGGTTAATAGGTTAGTCCCAAAAATCATATAAAATAGCATATAAATGCATATAAAACATCCAAGGTTGATAATATAATAGCATGGAACAATCAAAAATTATAGATACGTTGGAGACGTATCAGCATCCCCAAGCTTAATTCCTGCTCGTCCTCGAGTAGGTAAATGATAAAAACAGAATTTTTGATGTGGAATGCTACCTAACATATTCATCATGTATTTCTATTTATTGTAGCAAGAATATTCAGATCCATAAGATTCAAGACAAAAGTTTAATATTGACATAAAAATAATAATACTTCAAGCATACTAACTAAGCAATCATGTCTTCTCAAAATAACATGGCCAAAGAAAGTTCATCCCTACAAAATCATATAGTTTGGTCATGCTCCATTTTCGTCACACAAGAATGCTCTCATCATGCACAACCCCGATGACAAGCCAAGCAATTGTTTCATACATTGGTAATCTCAAACTTTTTTCAACTTTCACGCAATACATGAGTGTGAGCCATGGATATAGCACTATGGGTGGAATAGAATATAATGACGGGGTTATGTGGAGAAGACAAAAAGGAGAAACTCTCACATCGACGCGGCTAATCAATGGGCTAGGGAGATTCCCATCAATTGGTGTCAATGCAAGAAGTAGGGATTGCCATGCAACGGATGCACTAGAGCTATAAATGTATGAAAGCTCAACAAAAGAAACTAAGTGTGTGTGCATCCAACTTGCTTGCCCACGAAGACCTAGGGCACTTGAGGAGGCCCATGTTGGAATATACAAGCCAAGTTCTATAATGAAAATTTCCCACTAGTATATGAAAGTGACAAAACGAGAGACTCTCTATCATGAAGATCATGGTGCTACTTTGAAGCACAAGTGTGGAAAAAAGGATAGTAGCATTGTCCCTTTTATTTTTATTTTTTTATTCTTTTATTTGGCCTTTCCTTTTTTTGACCTTTCTTTGGGGGGGGGGGCAATGCTCTATTAATGATGATCATCACACTTCTATTTATTTACAACTCAAGAATTACAACTCGATACTAGAACAAAGTATGACTCTATATGAATGCCTCCGGCGGTGTACCGGGATGTGCAATGACTCAAGAGTGACATGTATGGAAGAATTATGAACAGTGGCTTTGCCACAAATACGATGTCAACTACATGATCATGCAAAGCAATATGACAATAATGAAGCATGTCATAATAAACGGAACGGTGGAAAGTTGCATGGCAATATATCTTGGAATGGCTATGGAAATGCCATAATAGGTAGGTATGGTGGCTGTTTTGAGGAAGATATAAGGAGGTTTATGTGTGAAAGAGCGTATCACATCACAGGGTTTGGATGCACCGGCGAAGTTTGCACCAACTCTCAAGGTGAGAAAGGGCAATGCACGGTGCCGAAGAGGCTAGCAATGATGGAAAGGTGAAAGTGCGTATAATCCATGGACTGAACATTAGTCATAAAGAACTCATATAATTATTGCAAAAATCTACAAGTCATCAAAAACCAAGTATTAGTGCATGCTCCTAGGGGGATAGATTGGTAGGAAAAGACCATCGCTCATCCCCGACCGCCACTCATAAGGAGGACAATCAAAGAACACCTCATGTTTCAAATTTGTTACATAACGTTTACCATACGTGCATATTACAGGACTTGCAAACTTGAACACAAGTATTTATCAAATTAAAAACTACTCAACTAGCACAACTTTGATATCACTACCTCCATGTCTCAAAACAATCATCAAGTATCAAACTTCTCTTAGTATTCAATGCACTCTATATGAAAGTTTTTATTATACCCCTCTTCGATGCCCATCATATTAGGACTAAATTCATAAACAAAGCAAATTACCATGATGTTTAGGACTCTCAAAATAATATAAGTGAAGCATGAGAGTTCATCTATTTCTACAAAATAAATCCACCGCCGTGCTCTAAAAAGATATAAGTGAAGCACTAGAGCAACAACAAACTACTCCAAAAGATATAAGTGAAGCTCAATGAGTAGTCGAATAATTATGCAACTATGTGAAGACTCTCTAACATTTAAGAATTTCAGATCTTGGTATTTTATTCAAACATCAAGCAAAAATAAATAAAATAAAATGACGTTCCAAGCAAAACACATATCATGTGGCGAATAAAAATATAGCTCCAAGTAAAGTTACCGATGAACGAAGACGAAAGAGGGGATGCCTTATGGGGCATCCCCAAGCTTAGGCTCTTGGTTGTCCTTTAATATTACCTTGGGGTGCCTTGGGAATCCCTAATCTTAGTCTCTTGCCACTCCTTGTTCCATAATCCATCAAAACTTAACCCAAAACTTGAAAACTTCACAACACAAAACTCAAAATAGAAAATCTCGTGAGCTCCGTTAGCGAAAGAAAACAAAACACCACTACAAGGTACTGTAATGAACTCATTCTTTATTTATATAGGTGTTAAACCTACTGTATTCCAACTTCTCTATGGTTTATAAACTCTTTTATTAGCCATAGATTCATCAAAATAAGTAAACAACACATAGAAAACAGAATCTGTCAAAAACAGAACAGTTTGTGGTAATCTGTAACTAACGCAAACTTCTGGAACCCCAAAAATTCTAAGATAAATTGATGGGCGTGAGAAATTTATCTATTAATCATCTTAAAAAAGAATTAACTAAATAGCACTTTCCAAATAAAAATGGCAGCAATTCTCGTGAGCGGTAAAGTTTCTGTTTTTTTTACAGCAAGATCAACAAGACTTTCCCCAAGTCTTCCCAACGGTTCTACTTGGCACAAACACTAATTAAAACATAAAAACTCAATAATAACATAGGATAGATGATTAATTTATTACTAAATAGGAACAAAAAGCAAGGAACAAAAATAAAGTTGGGTTGCCTCCCAACAAGCATGATGATTTCAATGATGCTCACATAAAGGATAAGAATTGAAACATAAAAAGAGCATCATGAAGAATATGACTAGCACATTTAAGTCTAACCCACTTCCTATTCATAGGGATTTTGTGAGCAAACAACTTGTGGGAACAATAATCAACTATCATAGGAGGGCAAAACAAGCATAACTTCAAAACTTTAAGCACATAGAGAGGAAACTTGATGTTATTGCAATTCCTACAAGCATATGTTCCTCCCTCATAATAATTTTCAGTAGCATCATGAATGAATTCAACAATATAACCAGAACCTAAAGCATTCTTTTCATGATCTACAAGCATATAAATTTTATTACTCTCCACATAAGCAAAATTCTTCTCATTCGGAATAGTGGGAGTATCATAAGAGACTCGAATACTATAAATTGTTTCCACATTAAAAGAGTAATGTTCAGAAAAAGGGTAATCATAATCATGACAAGTTTTATAAATATAACCATCACTACTTTTTATAGCATAAGTATCATAACAATAATTATCATAAGTAGCAACTTTGTTCTCATCATAATCGATTGAAACCTCTTCCAAGATAGTGGAATCATCACTAAATAAAGTCATGACCTCTCCAATTCCACTTTCATAATTATCATAATAAGAGTCAACATCCTCCAAAATAGTGGGATCGTTACTTCCTAAAGTTGACACTCTTCCAAACCCACTTTCATCAATATAATCATCATAAGTAGGAGGCATGCTATCATCATTATAAATTTGCATATCAAAACTTGGGAGACTAAAAATATCATCTTCATTAAATGTAGCATCCGCAAGCTTGGGACCAACATTTATCGCAGCAAGTATATTCTCAAAAACATCATCTTCATCAAACATAGCATCCCCAAGCTTGGGCCTTTTCATATCATAAGCATAATCACTTTCATCATCAATAGTATGGATAGCACCAATAGTATAGCAATTATCATATTCTTCCAAGCAAGTGCCAAAAAGATTTTCAAGATCATAAGAAGTATCATTATCTTCCCAATCATAATCATCACAACAAGCAATAGGCATAACGAGATCATCATCAAGTGCATCATCTTCCACAATTATATTTTCATGAGGCACAACGGTAATAGGAGCAACATTATTTGGAGAGATATCTTTTTACCTCTCTTCCTTTTTCTTTTCTTCTTCTTCACCACATCATGTGTGGGTTCAATCCTCTTTTTGGAGCTCCTTATTAATGAGATTGGTTGAATAGAAGGCTCCTCCTCGTTACCCGATTCATCATAATAAATAATAGGAGGATATTGGGAAGTCTCTTCCCTTTCATTAGTATTCTCTTCATCCTCTATTTGTTTTCTTTTCTTTATGTAATTTGCAATATAAGGGTTTTCAATGCAATTCACCTCACAATACATATAAATTTCCTCTAGATCAAAATCAAGAAATTTATTGAGATTAAATTTGGAATACCCTCAGTTATATGTTTCATTTCTTCATAACTCAAAAGAAGACTAAGCTATTTATGATGCTCAAGGGTAATCAAGTTATCACAATTTTTGGACACGACTTGATCATGAAACAAATAGCATTCGAGCTTTAAATGACCATGTTCATTGAAAAGTTCACAAGGATGGCGATAAATATTGAATCTTTCAGCACAAACATGCAATAATTTAGTTTCTAAATGCTTATGCCTCTTGAAATATCTATCTTCCCTATTTGGTGTGTACTTGCAAACCCAATGCACTCCACAAAAATTGACATGTTTATAGGATACATTTTCATCATAACTAGTGCAATCATCATTAGTACTATGGATATTCAAGGAGTTCATACTAACAACATTGCAATCATGCTCATCATTCAAAGATTTAGTGCCAAACATTTTAATGCATTCTTCTTCTAACACTTTGGCACAATTTTCCTTTCCATCATACTCATGGAAGATATTAAAAAGATGAAGCATATGAGGCAAACTTAATTCCATTTTTTGTAATTTTCTTTTATAAACTAAACTAGTGATAAAACAAGAAACTAAAAGACTCAATTGCAAGATCTAAAGATATACCTTCAAACGCTAACCTCCCCGGCAACGACACCAGAAAAGAGCTTGATGTCTACTACACAACCTTCTTCTTGTAGACGTTGTTGGGCCTCCAAGTGCAGAGGTTTGTAGGACAGTAGCAAATTTCCCTCAAGTGGATGACCTAAGGTTTATCAATCCTTAGGAGGCCTAGGATGAAGATGGTCTCTCTCAAGCAACCCTGCAACCAAATAACAAAGAGTCTCTTGTGTCCCCAACACACCCAATACAACGGTAAATTGTATAGGTGCACTAGTTCGGCGAAGAGATGGTGATACAAGTGGTATATGGATGGTAGATAAAGGTTTTCGTAATCTGAAAATATAAAAACAGCAAGGTAACTAATGATAAAAGTGAGCGTAAACGGTATTGCAATGCGTTGAAACAAGGCCTAGGGTTCATACTTTCACTAGTGCAAGTCCTCCCAACAATAATAACATAATTGGATCACATAACTATCCCTCAACATGCAATAAAGAGTCACTACACAGCCACTAATAGCGGAGAACAAACGAAGAGATAACGGTAGGGTACGAAACCACCTCAAAGTTATTCTTTCCAATCAATCCGTTGGGCTATTCCTATAAGTGTCACAAACAGCCCTAGAGTTCGTACTAGAATAACACCTTAAGACACAAATCAACCAAAACCCTAATGTCACCTAGATACTCCAATGTCACCTTAAGTATCCGCGGGTATGATTATACGATATGCATCACACAATATCAGATTCATCTATTCAAACCAACACAAAGTACTTCAAAGAGTGCCCCAAAGATTCTACCGGAGAGTCAAGACGAAAACGTGTGCCAACCCCTATGCATAGATTCCCAAGGTCACGGAACCCGCAAGTTGATCACCAAAACATACATCAAGTAGATCAATAGAATACCCCATTGTCACCATGGGTATCCCAGGCAAGACATACATCAAGTGTTCTCAAATTCTTAAAGACTCAATCTGATAAGATAACTTCAAAGGGAAAACTCAATCCATTACAAGAGAATAGAGGGGGAGAAACATCATAAGATCCAAATATAATAGCAAAGCTCGCGATACATCAAGATCGTATCAACTCAAGAACACGAGAGAGAGAGAGAGAGATCAAACACATAGCTACTGGTACATACCCTCAACCCTGAGGGAGAACTACTCCCTCCTCGTCATGGAGAGCGCCGAGATGATGAAGATGGCCACCGAAGAGGGATTCCCCCTCCGGCAGGGTGCCGGAACGGGTCTAGATTGGTTTTCGGTGGCTACGGAGGCTTCTGGCGGCGGAACTCCCGATCTATTGTGCTCCTCGAAGTTTTTAGGGTATATGGGTATATATGGGAGGAAGAAGTACGTCGGTGGACTTTCGGGCTGTCCACGAGGCAGGG
>NC_041390.1:548173994-548181862 GCF_002162155.2 Triticum dicoccoides
CACCCTCGTGGGCAGCCCGGGACTGTCCTGGTCCAACTCCGATACTCCGTGGGCTTCTTCTGGTCCAAAAATAAGTTCCGTGAAGTTTCAGGTCAATTGGACTCCGTTTGATTTTCCTTTTCTGCAATACTCTAAAACAAGGGAAAAACAAAAACTGGCACTGGGCTCTAGGTTAATAGGTTAGTCCCAAAAAGCATATAAAATAGCATATAAATGCATACAAAACATCCAAGGTTGATAATATAATAGCATGGAACAATAAAAAATTATAGATACGTCGGAGACGTATCAATGGCTAAAGCTCCTTTCACCGAAGGATGTTGCTGAAGGAACTATACCCTAGAGGCAATAATAAAGGTGTTATTTATATTTCCTTATATCATTATAAATGTTTATTATTAATGCTAGAATTGTATTAACCGGAAACTTAGTACATGTGTGAATACATAGAAAAACAGAGTGTCACTAGTTTGCCTCTACTTGACTAGCTCGTTGAATCAATGATGGTTATGTTTCCTAACCATAGACATGAGTTGCCATTTGATTAACAGGATCACATCATTAGAGAATGATGTGATTGACTTGACCCATCCGTTAGCTTAGCACAATGATCGTTTAGTTTGTTGCTATTGCTTTCTTCATGACTTATACATGTTCCTATGACTATGAGATTATGCAACTCCCGAGTACTGGAGGAATACTTTGTGTGCTACCAAACATCACAACGTAACTAGGTGATTATAAAGGTGCTCTACAGGTGTCTCCGATAGTACTTGTTGAGTTGGCATAGATCGAGATTAGGATTTGTCACTCCGATTGTCGGAGAGGTATCTCTGGGCCCTCTCGGTAATGCACATCACAATAAGCCTTGCAAGCAATGTAGCTAATGAGTTAGTTACGGGATGTAGCATTATAGAACGAGTAAAGAGACTTGCCGGTAACGAGATTGAACTAGGTATTGAGATACCGACGATCGAATCTCGGGCAAGTAACATACCGATGACAGAACAACGCATGTTGTTATGCGGTTTGACCGATAAAGATCTTCGTAGAATATGTAACCAATATGAGGGGGGGTGGCGCCCCCCTTGCCTTTCCCCTCTCCCACTCCTTCCTTCCCCCTCCTAGTGGGACTAGGAAAGGGGAGTCCTACTCCCACTAGGAGGAGGACTCCTCTTCTTGGAGTGCCCTACTAGGGCCGGCCGGCCTCCCTCCTTGCTCCTTTATATACGGGGACAAGGGCACCCCAAGACACACAAGTTGATCAGTTGATCTTTTAGCCGTGTGCGGTGCCCCCTCCACCATAATCCACCTCGGTCATATCTTAGCGGTGCTTAGGCGAAGCCCTGCGTCGATAGCATCATCATCACTGTCATCACGCCGTCGTGCTGACAGAACTCTCCCTTGAAGCTCTGCTAGATCGGAGTTCGTGGTACGTCACCGAGCTGAACGTGTGCTGAACTCGGAGGTGCCGTACGTTTGGTACTTGGATCGGTCGGATCATTAAGACGTACGACTACATCAACCGTGTTCTCATAACGCTTCTGCTTACGGTCTACAAGGGTACGTGGACAACACTCTCCCCTCTCATTACTATGCATCACCATGATCTTGCATGTGCGTAGGATTTTTTTTTTTTGAAATTAGTACGTTCCCCAACAGTGGCATCAGAGCTAGGTTTATGTGTAGATGTTATATGCACGAGTAGAACACAACGGAGTTGTGGGCGTGGGTATATACATATTGCTTGCCATCACTAATTGATTCTTGATTCAGCGGCATTGTTGGATGAAGCGGCCCAGACCGACATTATGCGTACTCTTACGCGAGACTGGTTCTACCGACGTGCTTCACACACAGGTGGCTAGTAGGTGTCTGTTTCTCCAGCTTTAGTAGAATCGGATTCAATAAACAAGGTTCTTTCTGAAGATCAAAAAGCAATCACAATACCGCATTGTGATTTTTGATGCGTAGGTAAGAACGGTTCTTCCTCAGCCCATAGTAGCCACGTAAAACTTGCAACAACAAAGTAGAGGACATCTAACTTGTTTTTGCAGGGCTTGTTGTGATGTGATATGGTCAAAACATGATGCTAAATTTTATTGTATGAGATGATCATGTTTTGTAACATAGTTATCGACAACTGGAAGGAGCCATATGGTTGTCGCTTTATTGTATGAAATACAATCGCCATGTAATTGCTTTACTTTATCACTAAGCGGTAGCGATAGTCGTGGAGGCAATAGTTGGCGTGACGACAACGATGCTTCGATGGAGATAAAGGTGTCAAGCCGGTGACAATGGTGATCATGACGGTGCTTTGGAGATGGAGATCAAAGCACAAGATTATGATGGCCATATCATATCACTTATATTGATTGCATGTGATGTTTATATTTTATGCATCTTATTTTGCTTAGATCGACGGTAGCATTATAAGATGATCTCTCACTAAATTTTAAGGTATAAGTGTTCCCTGAGTATGCACCGTTGCGAAAGTTCGTCATGCTGAGACACCACGTGATGATCGGGTGTGATAAGCTCTACGTTCACATACAACGGGTGCAAGCCAGTTTTCACACGCAGAATACTCGGGTTAAACTTGATGAGCCTAGCATATGCAAATATGGCTCGGAACATTGAGACCGAAAGGTCAAGTGTGAATCATATAGTAGATATGATCAACATAGTGATGTTCACCATTGAAAACTACTCCATCTCATGTGATGATCGGACATGGTTTAGTTGATATGGATCACGTGATCACTTAGATGATTAGAGGGATGTCTGTCTAAGTGGGAGTTCTTAAGTAATATGATTAATTAAACTTTAATTTATCATGAACTTAGTACCTGATAGTATTGCATGTCTATGTTGTTGTAGATAGATGGCCCGTGATGTTGTTCCGTGGAATTTTAATGCGTTCCTAGAGAAAGCTAAGTTGAAAGATGATGGTAGCAACTACACAGACTGGGTCCGTAACTTGAGGATTATCCTCATTATTGCATAGAAGAATTATGTCCTGGAAGCACCGCTAAGTGCCAAACCCACTGCAGGAGCAATGCCAGATGTTATGAACGTCTGGCAAAGCAAAGCTGATGACTACTCGATAGTTCAGTGTGCCATGCTTTACGGCTTAGAATCGGGACTTCAACGACGTTTTGAACGTCATGGCGCATATGAGATGTTCCAGGAGTTGAAGTTAATATTTCAAGTAAATGCCTGGATTGAGAGATATGAAGTCTCCAATAAATTCTACAGCTACAAGATGGAGGAGAATAGTTCTGTCAGTGAACATATACTCAGAATATCTGGGTACCACAACCACCTGACTCAACTGGGAGTTAATCTTCCCGATGATAGTGTAATTGACAGAGTTCTTCAATCACTGCCACCAAGCTACAAGAGCTTTGTGATGAACTATAATATGCAAGGGGTGGATCAGACGATTCCCGAGCTCTTTGCAATGCTAAAGGCTGCGGAGGTAGAAATCAAGAAGGAGCATCAAGTGTTGATGGTCAACAAGACCACCAGTTTCAAGAAAAAGGGTAAAGTGAAGAAGGGGAACTTCAAGAAGAACAACAATCCAGTTGCTGCTCAAGTGAAGAAACCCAAGTCTGGACCTAAGCCTGAAACTGAGTGCTTCTACTGCAAAAGGATTGGTCACTGGAAGCGAAGCTGCCCCAAGTATTTGGCAGATAAAAAGGATGGCAAGGTGAACAAAGGTATATGTGATATACATATTATTGATGTGTACCTTACTAATGCTCGCAGTAGCGCCTAGGTATTTGATACTGGTTCTGTTGCTAATATTTGCAACTCGAAACAGGGGCTACGGATTAAGTGAAGATTGGCTAAGGACGAGGTGACGATGCACGTGGGAAATGGTTCCAAAGTCGATGTGATCGCGGTCGGCACGCTACCTATACATCTACCTTCGGGATTAATTTTAGACCTGAATAATTGTTATTTGGTGCCAGCGTTGAGCATGAACATTATATCTGGATCTTGTTTGATGCGAGACGGTTATTCATTTAAATATGAGAATAATGGTTGTTCTATTTATATGAGTAATATCTTTTATGGTCATGCACCCTTGAAGAGTGTTCTATTTTTGATGAATCTCGAAAGTAGTGATACACATATTCATAATATTGAAGCCAAAAGATGCAGAGTTGATAATGATAGTGCAACTTATTTGTGGCACTACCGTTTAGGTCATATTGGTGTAAAGCGCATGAAGAAACTCCATTCTGATGGACTTTTGGAATCACTTGATTATGAATCACTTGGTACTTGCGAACCATGCCTCATGGGCAAGATGACTAAAACGCCGTTCTCCGGAACTATGGAGTGAGCAATAGATTTGTTGGAAATCATACATAGTGATGTATGTGGTCCGATGAATGTTGAGGCTCGCGGCAGGTATCGTTATTTTCTCACCTTCACAAATGATTTGAGCAGATATGGGTATATCTACTTGATGAAACATAAGTCTGAAACATTTGAAAAGTTCAAAGAATTTCAGAGTGAAGTGGAAAATCATCATAACAAGAAAATAAAGTTTCTACGATCTGATCGTGGAGGAGAATATTTGAGTTATGAGTTTGGTCTTCATTTGAAACAATGCGGAATAGTTTCGCAACTCACGCCACCCGGAACACCACAGCGTAATGGTGTGTCCGAACGTTGTAATCGTACTTTACTAGATATGGTGCGATCTATGATGTCTCTTACTGATTTACCGCTATCATTTTAGGGTTATGCTTTAGAGACGGTTGCATTCACATTAAATAGGGCACCATCTAAATCCGTTGAGACGATGCCTTATGAACCGTGGTTTGGCAAGAAACCAAAGTTGTCGTTTCTTAAAGTTTGGGGCTGTGATGCTTATGTGAAAAAGCTTCAACCTGATAAGCTCAAACCCAAATCGGAGAAATGTGTCTTCATAGGATACCCAAAGGAGACTGTTGGGTACATCTTCTATCATAGATCTGAAGGCAAGACATTCGTTGCTAAGAATGGATCCTTTCTAGAGAAGTATTTTCTCTCGAAAGAAGTGAGTGGTAGGAAAGTAGAACTTGATGAGGTAACGGTACCTGCTCCCTTATTGGAAAGTAGTTCATCACAAAAATCTGTTCCTGTGACTCCTACACCAATTAGTGAGGAAGCTAATGATGAAGATCATGTAACTTCAGATCAAGTTACTACCGAACCTCGTAGGTCAACCAGAGTAAGATTCGCACCAGAGTGGTATGGTAATCCTGTTCTGGAATTCATGTTACTTGACCATGACGAACCTATGAACTATGAGGAAGCGATGATGAGCCCAGATTCTGCAAAATGGCTTGAGGCCATGAAATCTGAGATGGGATCCATGTATGAGAACAAAGTGTGGACTTTGGTTGACTTGCCCAATGATCGGCAAGCCATCGAGAATAAATGGATCTTCAAGAAGAAGACTGACGCTGACGGTAATGTTACTGTCTACAAAGCTGACTATGATGAGACCTTCTCACCCATAGCGATGCTTAAGTCCGTCCGAATCATGTTAGCAATTGCCGCATTTTATGATTATGAAATTTGGCAAATGGATGTAAAGACTGCATTCCTGAATGGATTTCTGGAAGAAGAGTTGTATATGATGCAACCTGAAGGTTTTATCAATCCAAAGGGTGCTAACAAAGTGTGCAAACTCCAGCGATCCATCTATGGACTGGTGCAAGCATCTCGGAGTTGGAATAAACATTTTGATAGTGTGATCAAAGCATATGGTTTTATACAGACTTTTGGAGAAGCCTGTATTTACAAGAAAGTGAGTGGGAGCTCTGTAGCATTTCTAATATTATATGTGGATGACATATTGTTGATTGGAAATGACATAGAATTTCTGGATAGCATAAAAGGATACTTGAATACGAGTTTTTCAGTGAAAGACCTCGGTGAAGCTGCTTATATATTGGGCATCAAGATCTATAGAGATAGATCAAGACGCCTAATTGGACTTTCACAAAGCACATACCTTGATAAAGTTTTGAAGAAGTTCAAAATGGATCAAGCAAAGAAAGGGTTCTTGCCTATGTTACAAGGTGTGAAATTGAGTCAGACTCAATGCCCGACCACTGCAGAAGATAGAGAGAAAATGAAAGGTGTTCCCTATGCTTCAGCCATAGGCTCTATCATGTATGCAATGCTGTGTACCAGACCTGATGTGTGCCTTGCTATTAGTTTAGCAGGGAGGCACCAAAGTAATCCAAGAGTAGATCACTGGACAACGGTCAAGAACATCCTGAAATACCTGAAAAGGACTAAGGATACGTTTCTCATTTATGGAGGTGACAAAGAGCTCGTCATAAATGGTTACGTCGATGCAAGCTTTGACATTGATCTAGATGACTCGAAGTCACAAACTGGATACGTGTTTTTATTGAATAGTGGAGCTGTCAGTTGGTGCAGTTCTAAGCAAAGCGTTGTGGCGGGATCTACGTGTGAAGCGGAGTACATAGCTGCTTCGGAAGCAGCAAATGAAGGAGTTCATATCCGATCTAGGTGTCATACCTAGTGCATCGGGTCCAATGAAAATCTTTTGTGACAATACTCGTGCAATTGCCTTGGCAAAGGAATCCAGATTTCACAAAAGAACCAAGCACATCAAGAGACGCTTCAATTCCATCCGCGATCAAGTCAAGGAGGGAGACATAGAGATTAGCAAGATACATACAGATCTGAATGTTGCAGACCCGTTGACTAAGCCTCTCTCACGAGCAAAACATGATCAGCACCAAGACTCCATGGGTGTTAGAATCATTACTGTGTAATCTAGATTATTGACTCTAGTGCATGTGGGAGACTGAAGGAAATATGCCCTAGAGGCAATAATAAAGTTGTTATTTATATTTCCTTATATCATGATAAATGTTTATTATTCATGCTAGAATTGTATTAACCAGAAACTTAGTACATGTGTGAATACATAGACAAATAGAGTGTCACTAGTTTGCCTTTACTTGACTAGCTCGTTGAATCAATGATGGTTATGTTTCCTAACCATAGACATGAGTTGTCATTTGATTAACGGGATCACATCATTAGAGAATGATGTGATTGACTTGACCCATCCATTAGCTTAGCACGATGATCATTTAGTTTGTTGCTATTGCTTTCTTCATGACTTATACATGTTCCTATGACTATGAGATTATGCAACTCCCGAGTACCGGAGGAACACTTTGTATGCTACCAAATGTCACAACATAACTGGGTGATTATAAAGGTGCTCTACAGGTGTCTTCGATGGTACTTGTTGAGTTGGCATAGATCGAGATTAGGATTTGTCACTCCGATTGTCGGAGAGGTATCTATGGGCCCTCTCGGTAATGCACATCACAATAAGCCTTGCAAGCAATGTAGAGTTAGTTACGGGATGTAGCATTATGGAACGAGTAAAGAGACTTGCCGGTAACGAGATTGAACTAGGTATTGAGACACCGACGATCGAATCTCGGGCAAGTAACATACCGATGACAAAGGGAACAACGTATGTTGTTATGAGGTTTGACCGATAAAGATCTTCGTAGAATATGTAGGAACCAATATGAGCATCCAGGTTCCGCTATCGGTTATTGACCGGAGACGAGTCTCGGTCATGTCTACATAATTGTTGAACCCATAGGGTCCGCACACTTAAAGTTCGTGACGATCGGTAATATGAGTTTATGTGTTTTGATGTACCAAAGGTAGTTCAGAGTCCCCGGATATGATCATGGACATGACGAGGAGTCTAGAAATGGTCGAGACATAAAGATTGATATATTGCAAGCCTATATTTGGACATCGGAATAGTTCCGGGTGAAATCGGGATTTTACCG
>NC_041390.1:548182014-548184275 GCF_002162155.2 Triticum dicoccoides
GGGGTTAATGGGCCTTGTTGGGCCCTAGTGGAGAGAGAGAGGGGCCGGCCAGGGCAGGCCACACGCCCCCTCCCCTTAAGTCCGAATAGGACAAGGAGGTGGGGCGGCGGCGTCCCCCTTGCCTTTCCCCTCTCCCACTCCTTCCTTCCCCCTCCTAGTGGGACTAGGAAAGGGGAGTCCTACTCCCACTAGGAGGAGGATTCCTCCTCTTGGCGCGCCCTTCTAGGGCCGGCCGCCCCCCCCCCTTGATCCTTTATATACGGGGGCAGGGGGCACCCCAACACACACAAGTTGATCAGTTGATCTTTTAGCCGTGTGCGGTGCCCCCCTCCACATTAATCCACCTCGGTCATATCGTAGCGGTGCTTAGGCGAAGCCCTGCGTCGGTAGCATCATCATCACCGTCATCACGCCGTCGTGCTGACGGAACTCTCCCTCGAAGCTTTGCTGGATCGGAGTTCGTGGGACGTCACCAAGCTGAACGTGTGCTGAACTCAGAGGTGCCGCATGTTCGGTACTTGGATCAGTCGGATCGTGAAGACGTACGACTACATCAACCGCGTTCTCATAACGCTTCCGCTTACGGTCTACAAGGGTACATGGATGACACTCTCCCCTCTTGTTGCTATGCATCACCATGATCTTGCGTGTGCATACGATTTTTTTGAAATTACTATGTTCCCCAATAGTTGCATAGCTGCGGGAGAACAAATAACACTCTTTCATATTTTCATAAGAAAGAAATCTAACTTTGGAAGGGATGACCGAGTTTGGAATAGCCGAGCTCTGTGGTTCCCCCATCGTGAATCCGGCTCGGAAACGAGAAGTAACTTCTTGATCCTCCTCCATGGCATCTATCCTTTTCAAGTCGGCCTCCATATCTTCCTCAGTTGATGGACCAAAGTGGTTAGCATCACTGTTTGCTCTTGGCCCCAGTATCGGATGAGACACCTGACTCTCCCCGACCAACTCTTGAGAAGACATCTTGCTCTAAATCTGCGGCAGAAACAGCTCGAAACAAAAACAGAGGATGTTTACGTGGTATGATGCTCAAAATCTTCGGGAGATTATATAATGAATTTTTACCGACCAAAAGAAGTATCATGCAAGAAACAGAGTCCGAAGGGCACACGAGGTTCCCACGAGGCAGGGGGCGCGCCCAGGGGGTAGGGCGTGCCCTCCACCCTCGTGGAAGCCTTGTGTCCTTTCCCGACTACTTCTTATTTTCCTATTTTCTTAAATATTCCAAAATGGAGAAAATTGCCATTAGAGCTATTTTGGAGTCGGTTTACTTACCGTACCACGAACCTATTCCTTTTCGGAGTCTGAAACATTCTGGAAAGTGTCCCTTATGTATTCCTCCGGGGTTACGGTTTCAATAACATTGGTTTCAACATTTATGGGATTACCTGAGATATAATGTTTGATTCTTTGACCGTTCACCACCCTCGGATTTGTGCCTTTGAAGTTGTTGATTCTTATGGCACCGGAACGATAGACCTCCTCGATGACGCAAGGACCTTCCCATTTAGAGAGGAGTTTTCCTGCAAAAAATCTTAAACGAGAGTTGTATAATAATGTAACATCCCAAATTTTCAATTTGGAATGTTATACATTAGATCATCTGCATATCATATTTTATTGCTTTTGGCCTGATCCAGAAATTCTACGCCACTCAAGGACCCACGGAGAGAGTTGGGAATTTCGTTATTTTCATACTTGAGTTTTCTCAAATATTGAAAGTAGGATCATTTGATTTTATTTATTTTAACTTCAATTATTTCTATTATAAAAATATGAGAGAGGGAATAAAATGACTTTTCCAAAATAAAGAAATATTGAGGATTTAATAAAAATCAAATAAGATTTTATTTCGGAGTTTTTGGCTAGTTTTTTTGAATTTAGGAAAAATTGCACATTTTTCATAACTACATTTTAGGGCCAAGAAAATGTTCACGTTCTAAATATTTTATTTAGGCGGTGGAATTTATTTTGGCATTTTTAGAATTTTATTTTATTTTATAGAATTTTTCTTAGTTTCGGCGGAATTTGTTTTTTTTAAAGTACCGCACGCCCGACTGGGCCGAAGGCCCAGCTGAGCCAGGCCAGGCCCGCGCCGCCGCCGCCTTCCCAGCGGGAGTCCGACCCGCCGCCGCCGCGGAGTCCGGCCGGGGCACGCCTCCCGAGGCCGACCCCGACCCGACGCCCCCTTCCCCAAGCCGCCGACGCCCCCCTCTTAAATACCGCCCGCCGCCGCCTCA
>NC_041390.1:548184676-548190702 GCF_002162155.2 Triticum dicoccoides
GCCACCCCGACCCGCCTCGCCTCCCGCAGCAGCCGCGCCGCCCACTGCTGTTTGCCGCCGAAGCCTGCGCCGCCCGCCGCCGACGCCACCCCACCCCGCCGGAGCCCCGAGTTCCGCCGGTTTCCGACGAGGTAGCCGCCGTCCGCCGCCGGTTTTCGGAAGAAAACCGATTCGGTTTTTTTGAAAACCCTAGGTTTTTTTAGATCGATTTTTTGTTTTTTCTCAGTTCACTTATTTAGCGAGTGTTCGCTCGTTCGTTCGTTTTAACGGACGAGTTCACCATTTAGTTTCAGTTAACGAACATTCATTCGTTAATCTGTTCGTCAGTTTTTCTTTTTCTCGGATTTTCCGCGATTATTTCTGATCGCAATTTCTGATCCGATTTTCGTTTTAGTATAACTTTTCGCTCGTTTATCAGAATCAGGCGATTCAAGCGCCTAGAGTTTTGTCTCGAAACCCTCTTTCCGTTTAACCAACTCAATCAAGTTTTTGTTTTTGTAAAATTTGACATAAGTCTAGATTAGTAAAGAAGCTTTTTTCTTTCGCCGTTTGACTTTCGTTGTTTCGTTCGATTTGTTTCTTTTTGCAATCCGGAGTTCTTAAGTTGAACTTTCTGGTTAGATCTCTTATTTGAGTTTTACCTGCGCATTAGATGAGTGCTTATTGTATGCTTGTTTGTTTGTTTGCGTTAGAGTACCCGAAGTGCGCCGCTTGCTACTTCGAATCTCTAGGTTTCACGGATCATCAGCAAGGCAAGTAACAATTTGATCATACCTCATTACTACCTAGTTTTATTGCATTAGATCAATCCTCAAACAATTGCATGGTTAGGATCTGAATAAATTGTGGGTTGGGAAGTAGATGAGGTAGTACCTATTACCTGTTTTATTATCAAACCTTTGGGAGTTACTTCTACGTTTTCTTATGCCATGCTATGCTAGTAGACGTGGATTGGGTGAGTGTATCCATGACAGATGTCAGATTGTTACTTAATCGTTTACTTAAGGTGGCAACTTTAACACACATCTGGGTGGATTGAGGCACCTGGGTATTCTAGTGATTGCATGTTTTTCTTTATGGACCGCCACCCAGGCTCAAAGGGATCATGAGATTATTCATGCTAGAAACTTCTGTGTGCAGCCACAAGCTACTATGGGCTCTAGCATAGTTGATTAAGTCGTGCGAACTCTTACAGTGGTAGACTAGCAGATGTAGGGGAAAGTAGATGTAACGGTCTACCCGGTCGTAAGGTGCTAGCGCTTCTGAAAGACTATGTCTCGGTCATCCGTTTCTCAAACACCATGTAGTGCGAGAATCCTAACGAAGGAGATCGAGTCTTGTGGGGAAAAGTGCGCAAACCTCTGCAGAGTGTATAAACTAATCATGATTAGCCGTGTCCCCGGTTATGGACGTTTTGAGTATCTAGTACTTGGATTATCATGTGAATCTCATCATGTGACGTTAATTAATTTTGTTGGGTTTTAATGATGATGCTTAATTGGGATTGAGAGGGTGTCTACACTCTCAATGTTTAGCAACCACCATGTTAGTTAAATAAAATTTATTCCTTTGCAGTAGGGAAAAATTGGCTTTACGCAAAACTGTAACCATAGAGCTTTTCACCAGCCATATATGCATGTAGAATAGCCTATTTTTGTTCATTACTCTCTATGTGTTACATTGCCAGCATATTCCATGTACTGACCCGTTCTCGGGCTGCAACGTTCATGTTGCAGATTTTTCAGACGACGAGTAAGGTGCCTTAGGTCGTGGTTCTATACTCAGTGATGCCGTTGGAGTTGATGGACTCACTTATCTTCCAAGCCTTCTGTTGTTATCTTTATTAGATGGCCTTAAGCCTTATTAATTTTCAATAAGTTCTCTTTGGGGACATTTGATCTAATAAGTGTGTGATTGCTACTCTGTTATAAATCCTTCAAGTATTGTGCGTGTCAGCATTACTGATCCAGGGATGACACTGAAGCACAGAGATCGGACTGTTTGAGGTCTGGTCGCTACAAATAATACATAATCACCTACATCAAACTCACATTTTTGTATTCTTTTGTCATTCCATCTTTTAACTTTTTCTTTAAACAGTTTGTCATTTTCATAGGCCTGGGTTCTCCATTCATCAAGTGAGCTAATGTCAAAAAGCCTCTTCTCACCGGCAAGTTTGAATCATAATTGAGCTCTTTAATGGCGAAATATGCCTTATGTTCCAGTTCAAGAGGCAAGTGACAAGCTTTACCATAAACCATTTTATATGGAGACATACCCATAGGATTTTTATATGCAGTTCTATAAGCCCATAATGCATCATCAAGTTTCTTGGACCAATTCTTTCCAGATCTATTAACAGTCTTTTGCAAAATTAATATAAGCTCTCTATTGCTCAGTTCTACTTGACCACTAGATTGTGGATGATATGGAGATGCAATTCTATGATTAACATCATACTTAGCAAGCATTTTATGGAAAGCACCATGAATAAAATGTGAACCACCATCAATCAGTAAATATCCAGGGACTCCAAACCTCGGAAAAATAACTTCTTTAAGCATCTTAATAGAGGTGTTATGACCAGCACTACTAGTTGGAATAGCTTCTACCCACTTAGTAATGTAACCAACAGCAACTAAAATATGTGTATAACCATTAGAGGAAGGAAACGGTCTGATATAATCAAAGCCCCAAACATCAAATGGTTCAATAAAAGGTGAATAATTCATAGGCATTTCTTGATGTCTACTAATATTACCAATTCTTTGACATTCATCACAAGACAAGACAAACTTACGGGCATCTTTGAAGAGAGTAGGCCAATAAAAACCGGATTACAATACCTTGTGTGCAGTTCTATCTCCAGCATGGTGTCCTCCATAAGCCTCGGAGTGATGCTACCTCTTGAGCACCGCGTTGGTTTTCCCTTGAAGAGGAAAAGGTGATGCAGAAAAGTAGCGTAAGTATTTCCCTCAGTTTTTGAGAACCAAGGTATCAATCCAGTAGGAGGCTACGCGCGAGTCCCTCGCACCTGCACAAAACAAATAAATCCTCGCAACCAACGCAATAAAGGGTTGTCAATCCCTACACGGTCACTTACGAGAGTGAGATCTGATAGATATGATAAGATAATATTTTTGGTATTTTTATGATAAAGATGCAAAGTAAAATAAAATGCAATGAAAATAACTAAGTATTGGAAGATTAATATGATGAAGATAGACCCGGGGGCCATAGGTTTCACTAGTGGCTTCTCTCAAGAGCATAGGTATTTTACGGGGGGTGAACAAATTACTGTTGAGCAATTGACAGAATTGAGCATAGTTATGAGAATATCTAGGTATGATCATGTCTATATGCATCACGTCCGAGACAAGTAGACCGACTCGTGCCTTCATCTACTACTATTACTCCACACATCGACCGCTATCCAGCATGCATCTAGAGTATTAAGTTCATAAGAACAGAGTAACACCTTAAGCAAGATGACATGACGTAGAGGGATAAATTCATGCAATATGATAAAACCCCCATCTTGGTATCCTCGATGGCAACAATACAATACATGCCTTGCTGCCCCTATTGTCACTGGGAAAGGACACCGCAAGATTGAACCCAAAGCTAAGCACTTCTCCCGTTGCAAGAAAGATCAATCTAGTAGGCCAAACCAAAATGATAATTCGAAGAGACTTTCAAAGATAACCAATCATACATAAAAGAACTCAGAGAAGATTCAAATATTGTTCATAGATTAACTTGATAATAAACCCACAATTCATCGATCTCAACAAACACACCGCAAAAGAAAATTACATCGAATATATCTCCACAAGAGAGAGGGAGAACTTTGTGTTGAGATCCAAAAAGATAGAAGAAGCCATCTACCTAATAACTATGGACCCGTAGGTCTGAGGTAAACTACTCACACTTCATCGGAGAGGCTATGGTGTTGATGTAGAAGCCCTCCGTGATCGATGTCCCCTCCGGCGAAGCTCTGGAACAGGCCCCAAGATGGGATCTCGTGGATACAGAAAGTTACGGCGGTGGAATTAGGGTTTTGGCTCTGTATCTGATTGTTTTGGGGTACATAGGTATATATAGGAGGAAGAAGTACGTCGGTGGAGCAACAGGGGGCCCACGAGGGTGGAGGGCGCGCCTAGGGGGGGAGGTGCCCCCTACCTCGTGGCCTCCCTGTTGTTTGCTTGACATAGGGTCCAAGTCTCCTGGATCTTGTTCGTTCCAAAAATCACGTTCCCGAAGGTTTCATTCCGTTTGGACTCCGTTTGATATTCCTTTTCTTCGAAACCCTAAAATAGGCAAAAAAACAACAATTCTGGGCTGGGCCTCCGGTTAATAGGTTAGTCCCAAAAATAATATAAAAGTGTATAATAAAGCCCAATAATGTCCAAAACAGTAGATAATATAGCATGGAGCAATCAAAAATTGTAGATACGTTGGAGACGTATCAAGCATCCCCAAGCTTAATTCATGCTCGTCCTCGAGTAGGTAAATGATAAAAACAGAATTTTTGATGTGGAATGCTACTTGGCATATTTTCAATGTAATTCTTCTTAATTGTGGTAGGAATATTCAGATCCGAAAGATTCAAGACAAAAGTTTAATATTGACATAGAAATAATAGTACTTCAAGCATACTGACTAAGCAATTATGTCTTCTCAAAATGACATGGCTAAAGAAAGTTCATCCCTACGAAATCATATTGTTTAGTCATGCTCCATTTTCGTCACACAAGAATGCTCTCCTCATGCACAACCCCGATGACAAGCCAAGAAATTGTTTCATACTTTAGTAATCTCAAACTTTATAAACCTTCACGCAATATATGAGCGTGAGCCATGTATATAGCACTATGGGTGGAATAGAGTATAATGATGGGGGTTATGTGGATAAGACAAAAAGGAGAAAGTCTCACATCAACGAGGCTAATCAATGAGCTATGAAGATGCTCATCGATTGATGTTAATGCAAGGAGTAGGGATTGCCATGCAACGGATGCACTAGAGCTATAAATGTATGAAATCTCAACAAAATAAACTAGTGGGTGTGCATCCAACTTGCTTGCTCACGAAGACCTAGGGCACTTGAGGAGGCCCATTGTTGGAATATACAAGCGAAGTTCTATAATGAAAAATCCCCACTAGTATATGAAAGTGACAAAACAAGAGACTCTCTATCATGAAGATCATGGTGCTACTTTGAAGCACAAGTGTGGAAAAAGGATAGTAGCATTGTCCCTTTTTTTGGGCCTTCATTTTTTTATTTGGCCTTTCTCTTTTTTTATTGGGACAATGCTCTATTAAATGATTATCATCACACTTATATTTATTTACAACTCAATGATTACAACTCGATACTTGAACAAGGTATGAATCTATCTGAATGCCTTCGGCGGTGTACCGGTATATGCAATGAATCAAGTGTGACATGTATGAAAAAATATGAACGGTGGCTTTGCCACAAATACGATGTCAACTACATGATCATGCAAAGCAATATGACAATCACTACTGCAATCAGCTACTTTGCCATCTGCCAGCTCTTTGCCGTCTGCTAGCAGACGGCAAAGAAGCTCTTTGCCATCAGCTACCCAAAAGCAGACGGCAAAGAGCTGGCTGATGGCAAAGACCTTCTTTGCCATCAGCTAGTTCTTTGTCGTCCGCTAGCAGACGACAAAGATTCTTTGCCGTCGGCTAGCAGACGGCAAAGAGGGAGGGGGCCCCACTGACGAGCTGCTTAAAAAAACTTAATGGCCCCCCTCTTTGTTGTCCGCTAGTAGACAACAAACAGCAAATAAGCGGACGGCAAAGGGGGGCGGGCGACAAAGATTTAACATATCTAACGTTAACGGCCGCGCCCCACCCCGCCCCTCTCTCTCTGTTTCTCTCCCTGCTCTTCACAAGCGCGCCGCCTCCCCATTGCCCCACCACCCCACCGCCCCACGTGCCCCCCCACCCCGTCGCCACTGCCGCCCGGCGCCGTCGCCCCACCACCCGGCGCCCCA
>NC_041390.1:548190877-548191654 GCF_002162155.2 Triticum dicoccoides
GGCCCCGTCGCCACTGCCGCCCGGCGCCGCCGCCCAGGCCGCCCCGCCCCCCTCCTACCCCAGGTGAGCTCAACCTCCTCTTTTTTTCCTTTTTTCCTGTTTTTTAGTTTTAGGTTTATGTTCAGTTTAGATTTAGTTTAAGTTTTAGTTTTACTTCTACGTTTAGTTTTAGGTTTAGTTTTAGTTTTAGTTTAGTTTTAGTTTAGTTTTAGGTTTAGATTTAGTTTTTTCCTTTTTCTGTTTTTTTAGTTTTAGGTTTATGTTTAGTTTAGATTTAGTTTTAGTTTTAGTTTTAGTTTTAGTTGTAGTTTTAGTTTTAGTTTTAGGTTTAGGTTTAGTTTAGTTTTAGGAAAGAAGAAGAAGAAAAAAAGAGGAGAGGAGGAGAAGAAGAAGAGGAAAAAGGAAAGGAAGAAGAAGAAGAGGAGGAGGAGAAGAAAAAAGAAGAAGAGGAAGAAGAAGAAGAAAAAAAGAGGAGAGGAGGAGAAGAAGAAGAGGAAAAAGGAAAGGATGAAGAAGAAGAAGAAGAAGAAGAAGAAGAAGAAGGGAAAAAAGGAAGAAAAGGAAGAAGAGGAAGAAGAGGAAGAAGAAGAAAAGGAAAAAAGAGGAAAAAACCCCGACCCGACACGGCACCCCAACCCCGACCCGGCACCCCGACACGACACCCCGACCCCGAGACCCCGACACCCCTACCCCGACCCCGACACCCCTACCCCGACCCCGAGACCCCGACCCCGACCCCGACACCCCGACCCCGACAACCGACTCCCTGACCCCCTG
>NC_041390.1:548191949-548205064 GCF_002162155.2 Triticum dicoccoides
CGACCCCCCGACCCCGAAACATCACCCCGACCCCGACACGGCACCCCGACACCCCATCCCCCGACACCTCCCGAAAAGGTGTTCTTTGGCCTTCTAGAGGCCGACGGGGTCATATATTTGTGAATTATTAGTTAGGTCATATATTTTTCGATTTTGTTATGAAAAACATCATATATAATTGTGTTGATCGGGTAGTTTTAAATGTGCAGTTGTTTCATCGCTGCGAGGTTTGGTGTTCGACGACCTCGCCGTGCGTTTGACGAGCTCTGCCCCTTCGTTCGTGGGTGAGCACAAATGACATGTCCTCCTCCCCCATTAATTATTTGATCTATTCCGATGAAACTTGGTACCTAGCTATATATGTGTCTTGAATCATCAGTATGCGTAACCAATATGTGTCTCCCGTTCGAAAGCGTCATAGTTATAAATATGCACGCACTTGCATATTTATAACCTTGATTCTTTCGAATTGTCCAACGCTATCCATGGACAGCCCGAGTATGTGTAGATTGGGTTCGTTTTCCCATATGCTTTGCTCCGGATCCGACGCATAAATTTTGTCAGTGCCTCCCCTGTTGTTCTCCGGGTACACATCCTCTCTGTTTATTGCAGAGACGTGTATCAGGAGAACAACGGGGAGGTGCTACTGAAATTTGCGTCTGATCCGGAGCATAGCATGGGAAAATGAACCCAATCTACACATACGTGGGTGGGATTAGGACCTATCATTACCTATTAGAGTGTAGGTTGCATGGACGTAATAAAATTGACAAAGTAGATCAACTGATGAATATATACATGGTGAATTACATATATAATTGTTGTGTGTCCAGTAGCTCTGAAAGTCAAGATGAGTGATCGTGCGTGGATGGTTCACAAAAACCAAGGGGTTTGTGCAAGCCGCATTTGCAAATGGCCAGAAGAAAACCTGGTGCCCCTGTTTCCGGTGCGGCAATTGGGAAAAGAGGACAGAGGCTGAAATGGGCAAACACCTGCAGAAGAGTGGTTTTACGCCCAATTATACGGTGTGGACATTTCATGGTGAGTCTGCCCAACATGACCGAGCTGAGGTGGATCATCGTCGCACCGACGAGCATGGTACCGGGATGGAAAACATGGTGCAAGACTATGATGATGCTCAGGATTCGGACGAGGAGATGGAGGAATCTGCAAAGGCCTTCAATGAAATGTTGGAGTCTTCAAAACGTCCGCTCCACGAGCACACTGAGCTTTGTCAGTTGGATGCCATCTCACAAGTAATGGCTCTGAAGGCTCAGTTCAATTTGGGCAGAGAATGCTATGACGCAATTATGACAGTATTTGGACGCTTTCTACCCAAAGGCCATGTAATGACTGCAAACCTGTACCAGTCGGACAAAATCCTCGGTGCACTAAAGATGCCCTATGAGAAGATACATGCCTGTGAGAAAGGATCTGCCTTATTTAGGCTTGACTATGCAGACTTGAACTATTGTCCCATTTGCAAGTCTTCTAGGTATATTGTGGTAGACAACGGTATGGGTGAGAAGACACAGACCAAAATCCCCATTAGTGTTCTTCGGTATATGCCAATCATACCAAGACTTCAACGTCTTTTCATGGTCGAAGAGACGGCCAGACAGCTGACATGGCACAAAACAGGCAAAAGAACCGAACTAGATGCAGATGGGAATCTGATGATGGTACACACATCGGATGGTGTTGCGTGGAAAAAGTTTGATGAATTACATGCTGACAAAGCGGCAGATCCAAGGCATCCTCGAGTTGGCATCAGCATGGATGGGTTCAGTGTGTTTGGTATGACGGCAGCCCAATACAGTTGTTGGCCCATATTTGTCTTTCCACTCAATCTCCCCCCCGGACAGATTATGCAAAGAAAGAACATTTTCCTGACGTTGATAATTCCAGGGCCGAACTATCCGGGGAAAAATATGAATGTGTACATGCAGCCGCTTAAGGACGAATTGCAAGAAGGCTGGGATAATGGGTTCAAGACATACGACGCCTATAGGAAACGGAACTTCATAATGCGTGTCTGGTACATGTACTCGACGCATGACTTGCCGGCGTACGCGCTATTCGTTGGCTGGTGTATGCATGGAAGGTTCCCGTGCCCCACATGCAAGGGAGCTCTTGAGTTTCGTTGGCTTCAGGCCGGTCGCAAGTTTTCTTGCTTTGACATGCATAGACAGTTCCTGGATCCTCGCCATAAGTTCGGGAAAGACAAGAAGAACTTCATCAGAGGTAGAGTTGTCAAAAACTCTGCACCACCTGCATTGACAGGCCAACAGACCCTGGATCAGTTAAACGCTCTCGAGCCAGATCCACAATGTCCAGGGTACTTCAAGGGGTATAATACTAAGCACGCGTGGACTCACAAAATATGCTTATGGGATTTGCCTTACTTCAAAGACCTCCTTTGCCCACACAACATCGACGTGATGCACACTGAGAAGAATATCGCCGAGGCACTTTTTGGTACATTGTTCGGCATAGGTGGGAAGTCAAAGGATAATACTAAGGCTAGAGTCGATCTGGAGGCGCTATGTGATAGGCCGTTACAAAACATGAAAGAATCGAAAGGAAAGCATAACTGGATGAAGCCAAAGGCATGGTTCAATCTTGGAAGGCCAGCTATGAGGGAAATTATCTTGTGGGTGCAACAGCAGTTGATGTTCCCCGATGGGTATGCAGCGAATCTAAAGAGGGGAGCGAATCTTGATAAACTGAAGATATTTGGTCTCAAGAGTCATGATTGGCACATATGGATTGAGCGGGTAATGCCGGTGATGTTGCGTGGCTTCATCCCTGAGGATGAATGGCTAGTACTGGAAGAACTCAGGTATTTCTTTCGTGTTCTTTGTGCGAAAGAACTATCGCCTGGCGTGCTAGAAGAAATGGAAGAGTTGGCGCCGGGGTTGATCTGCAAGTTAGAGAAGATCTTTCCACCGGGCTTCTTTAATCCAATGCAGCATTTGATTTTGCATCTCCCGTCCGAGGCAAGATTGGGGGGGCCCGTGCAAAATCGTTGGTGCTACCCAACTGAGAGGATGCATAAGACGCTTCGAGAGAAATGTAAAAATAAACGTAGAATTGAAGCATCGATGGCTGAGGCATTCATCACAGAGGAGGCGGCAAACTTCGTAACAACACACTACGAAGCCAAAAATCGTCATTTGCATAATCCGAAGCCTCGGTACAATGCTGACGACCCTAAAAAGGGTGGATCCAACCTCAGCCTATTCAAAGGGAATCTCGCACCAGCTAGTGTTTCACATCCAGTATCTTTGGATAACGAAGAATGGCGGACCATTTCGTTGTATATCTTCAACAACCTGATAGAAGTGCGGCCGTACATCGAGTAAGTTCTCGGTACATTGTTTCGCAACTTCTATTTCCTTTGAACTGCTCTTATTCCTAGATATGTCATACAGTCGATACGTCGCCATATTCTCGTATGGAGCGGAGATCCAAAAGGATTCCGTCGAAGAGTATGAGCTTCTCGCAAAGCAAGGAGGCGGCTATCCCGGTTTCATCTGTTGGTTCAAACAAACAGTAATTTCTATTAGACAATTTCATTTCATTTGCTAATTTGTGCGTAATGCAACAATCCTTTCATATTAAACTTGTAGGCTAATTCAGAGTCTATGGACGCCGAATTGAGACAAGTCGCTAATGGTTATGACTATAAGGTCCGTTCATTTGACAAGTACGACATCAACGGGTATCACTTTCGTACCTATGGCAAAGAGCTATCTATGGCCGACCGAAAGTCCACAAATTGTTGTGTATCTACTATCGGCGAAGGAGGTACCGAGTATTATGGGAGAGTTGAAGCAATTTATGAACTTCTGTTCTATGGTGAAAACCCACCGAATGTCGTAGTCTTCAAATGTTGTTGGTTTCAGCCGAAGGAGACTAGAAGGACTCATGAACATATAGGGCTAGTTGAAATCAACCAAAGCACCCATTTAGATGTTCCTGATGTCTATATTACGGCTCAACAGGCGACCCAAGTATTATATCTACCGTGGGCCTGCCAAACTAATCCAAATCTGAAAGGTTGGGATGTCGTTTATGAAGTGCCGCCACGTGCTAGACTTTCTCCCCCAAAGGAAGAGGATTATGAACCTCACATTAACCCAGACACATATGAAGGAGAATTCTTCCAAGAGACACGTCTTTCCAAAAAGCGTTTCAAGAACCGCTATACTTCACCCCAAAACATTGAAGTAGATAGCGACGATGAATCCGACATCACCCCAGAGGAGGAACAAGAAGAGCCGGAACAAGAAGAGGTTACTGCTGTGGATGACCTGTCAATGCTTGACCGATTACGTCAAGGTGGCCTTGCACATGTTGATGCCAATGAACCCTATGAGCCCATCATTGATTATAGTGATGATGATGATTATGCATTTATTGATGATACTGATCGAGATTATTAGTAGTGTCAGGTATTCAATTTTTTTATGTTGTACTTGATGATGATACACTTAAGTGATATACATATTATTATTCATGTCGGTACTTTTTTTTATGTTGTACTAATTTCTTTTATTCTTTGTCATGGCAGGTGTTGAAAGGTGGTGGGCGCTGGTCGGGAGCGCGTCGAGGCCCCTTCTTCGTCGGCGAGGTCTTCCATTCCATACGCACCTCTCCGCCGAGCGTTGCTGGACAGTATGGCGACACCGCTGGGCCCTTCTTCGTCGACCGCGGTGCCCAGTAGGGGACGAGGTAAGAAGAAGAGAGGAGGTCGAGCACGTGGTCGCGAGAGAGGAGGTAGGGTGACTCTTACGGCGCCTTCCTCGCCGCCGCCCCCAGCTGTTTCACCCGAGCACGTGACTGCTAGGGTGGACTCGTCTGAGGAGGAGGCTGCACGGACTCCGGTCCACGAGCCTCCGGTCCATGGGTCTTCGGCCCATGAGCCTCGGGTCGACGGGCCTTCGGCCCACGAGACCCCGGAGGAGCACACGTCTGGATGGGGTACCTGGTCGGGTCAGCCTGAGGAGCGGAGTGGCCATGCTGATGATGGCGGGGAGCCGACTAATTTTGAGGAGGAGGGGGAGGAGGGGGGCAACGTCTACCAACATGGTGCTACATGGCTCCCGTCCGTGCCGGCGACCCGCGAGCAGAGGTGGTTGATTTTCCCTGATGGGGAGAGGTAAGTGCATTTAATCTTTTTGTACCTTCTGCATTCACATTTCTTCAAATAACTGATGTGTTGGCCTTGTTATGCTGCAGGGGTTGGGACCACCATGAAAGTGTCCGCCGGCCCAACTCTGTCCTTGGAGTTCTGATTCGGCAAAACTTCCCGGGGTTTGTCATGTTGCCTGGTGAGGGTCGGCTTCCAGAGGTTGGATTGAGTTGGGAGCACTACTTGGCTGCCCCGGCCCCGCCTAGTGAGATTATTGACGGTGTCTTGTGGAAGACGAGGGCAGACGTGGTGATCAGAAAGTTCTGGGTAATTTCTCCTTTACACAATTAAAAATCTTCAACTAGCTAGTTATTAATTGTACTAATCAATATTGTCTCATTTGATTGCAGACATTCTACAGGTGTGAGGAGGGATACGAGGAGGAGGCGGCAGATGTTATCCACAAGGAGTGCAAGCGCCTACTTCAGAACTTACGGCATGAGGTTCGGGTGCAGGATGTTCGAGACTACTACACCGGGCGTGGTATCAAGAAGCCCAAGCAGGAGTGCCGCGATAAGTTCTTGAGTAAGGAGCAGTACATGAAGGTAATTCTTAAGGCCTTGTACTTACTTCCTTCATTTAGTAATTCATAGCCGTAGCGCTCAAGTTTCTATTTGCTAACTTAGGCCCCTCCAAGATGGTGTGCGGATCGGATGGATTGTTGGGAGGTGTTGGTCAATGTGTGGTGCTCAAAAGAATGGCGGGCCACCCACAAAGAGGCCAAGGACAAACGTGCCCAAATGGAAGGTGTGCCACACCACCAAGGCAGCTCCAACTTATTTTAGTACGGGCGGAACTGGGTATGTGGTTTGCTTCATGATTCATGCAATTCATTCATCATGCTAGCTTTAGCCCTTTAATTACTAATTTACTTTGTTTCTCTCTTTCAGGCATGCTACAATAAGGCAGATAAGGTGCCAGAGGTGTACGACCTGTATGCCATGGCCCACACTGGCCCTTACAAGAAAGTCAAGGCATTCTCTGCATCTGACCTCGATGATCCAAAGAACTTCAGCAACATCTCCGCCCACGACAAGCTCGTGCAATATAGAGATCAGGGGAAGGCAAGGAAAGGGGAGGGATTTAACCGAGCCAGGGTCCCATTGATACAGAGTTGCTGATGATATCTGGTGGCGGGAGGTCCCATGGCTCCATATCCATGGGAGATGGACTTATCCATTGTCCTAGCACTCTCCCGGAGATCAAGGCGCGCCAGTCGAGCTCCGCTCCTGAGATAAGGCCTCGTGAACGGCCAGTCCAACTCGCCTTCAAGGTTAGTTATACGTACTCAGCTATCTTTCTCCATTACATTGTGTGCGCTTCCATCAATGATTACAAATGGTCATGTTAGTGGTGTTGCAGGCTGCTATACAGAGTGAGAGAGATAGAACGGAGAAACTTCTGGCGGAGGCGGCGAAGAGGCAGCGGGAGTTGGAGGAGAGGACGACAAAGATGTTGGAGGAGGAGAGGGCACGGAATGACATGCAGGCAAGGGCCATGTACGAGCTCCTTGTGATAAGTTTCTTCTGCAGATTACTTGCTAGTCTTAACATTTGAGTCTCATTACTAACTAGTATGACTCTGTTGTGAAAACCAAATGTGCAGTCTGTGTGCGAGAAGTCCGGTCAGACCGCTTCGCCGATGCCAGTGATTGCTCCTGGGAGCACGGTGAGTTTAATTTGAATGGACATTACTTTCTAGTCTTAACATTTGAGTGTCATAATGCTAACGAGACATTGGAAATGATCTTTGGTGCAGCTTAACTCCAGAAACCCATCGCACGATCCTTCTCCAGCTACCGGCGCGAGCCAGCCTGCTCCTACACTTCCCTGATCATGGTAAGTTTCTCTAGTGTTTTGCTTAACAAATGCATAAAGACCTAGACTTAGCTTTATTTCCTCCAATATGCTTACCATAATGACTTAGTGTTAGCTTCTTTTCCTCCAAAATGACTTAATAAGCTTACTGACCTCATAAACCATCCATTTTACCTAAGTTAGCTCTAAAATGATATGTACTTAGCTTACTTATGTCAAAAATTGCATAATTAGCTTAGTTAGCTCATAAACAATCCATTTTACCTAAGTTAGCTCTAAAATGACTCATTTTACCTTAGTTAGCTTACAAGTGATCCAATTTAGCTCTAAAATGACCCATTTTACGTAGATTAGCTCCTAAATGATCCATTTTACCTACGTTAGCTTTAAAATGACCCATTTCACCTAGGTTAGCTCCAAAATGACCCATTTCACCTAGGTTAGCTCCAAAATGACCCATTTCACCTAAGTTAGCTAAAAAACGACCCATTTCACCTTAGTTAGCTAAAAAAACGTGGCATTTCACCTTAGTTAGCTCATAAACGACCCATTTCAACTAAGTTAGCTCCAAAATGATCAATTTCACCTAGGTTAGCTCATAAACGACCCATTTCACCTAGGTTAGCTCATAAACGACCCATTTCACCTAAGATAGCTCATAAACGATCCATTTCACCTAGGTTAGCTAATAAACGATCCATTTCACCTAAGTGAGCTCATAAACGATCCATTTCAACTAATTTAGCTCATAAATGATCCAGTTCACCTAAGTTAGCTAATAAATGGCATATACTTCTTCTTCTAGTCTTCTTCTTCTTCTTCTATTCTTTTTCTTCTAGTCTAATTCTTCTTCAAATCTTCTTTTTATAACTTTCTTATTTGTCATTTTGCAGGTTTCATTCACTTCACGGAAGCCAGCTTCCTATGATGGATTGCTTGTTTTTTCCTTTGATGCACTTCTTGTATTCTGCTCACTTGCTATGATGAAACTAGATTGCTATGATGAAACTTTGCATATTGTAATATGTATGGATCGATGGAACTATGTGCAACCTACTATGTATGTATGGATATATATGTGCTAGATATTTATTATGTTGGATATATATGTGCTGGATATTTATGTGATGGATATATATGTGTTGTGATATATTTGCTGTGATAATTGTTGGATATAAGAAAAACAGAATAAAAAAGAGGCAGTGCAGGCTCTTTCCCATCCGCGGCAGATGGCAAAGACGCCTTTGCAGTCGGTGGTAGACGGCAAAGGGGGCATGTGGCGCCCACCTGTGCTTCCTGAGGGATGGGCCATTTGGCAAATTTGCCCACCGTGGCGGACGGCAAAGCTAAGCTGATGGCAAAGACTTTGCCTTTGCCGTCCGCCATGGCAGACGGCAAAACACAGCGGGCGTTGACGCATTGCTGACGTCAACTGACAGACGGCAAAGAGGCGCTCAAATTTGCCGTCCGCTGGCGGACGGCAAATGCCGCCGTTAGCCGCCTAACGGACTAACGCTGGTGGGCGTCCAGTTTTTTGCCGTCCCTCCTAGGCAAAGGGCTCTTTGCCGTCCGCCATAAAAAGCAGACGGCAAAGGACCTGTTTGCCGACCCTGTCTTTGCCGTCACTGTTTGCCGTCCGCCACTGACGGCAAAGCTCTTTGCCGTCCGCCGTCCGTGCCTTTGTCGCTAGCTGTGGCAGACGGCAAAATACTGGATTCCTGTAGTGAATGATGAACATGTCATGATAAATGGGATGGTGGAAAGTTGCATGGCAATATATCTCGGAATGGCTATGGAAATGCCATAATAGGTAGGTATGGTGGCTGTTTTGAGGAAGATATAAGGAGGTTTATGTGTGAAAGAGTATATCATATCACAGGGTTTGGATGCACCGGCGAAGTTTGCACCAACTCTCACTGTGAGAAAGGGCAATGCACGGTACCGAAGAGGCTAGCAATGATGGAAGGGTGAGAGTGCGTATAATCCATGGACTCAACATTAGTCATAAAGAACTCACATACTTATTGAAAAAAATTTACAAGTCATCAAAAACCAAGCACTAGGCGCATGCTCCTAGGGGGATAGATTGGTAGGAAAAGACCATCGCTCGTCCCCGACCGCCACTCATAAGGAGGACAATCAAAGAACACCTCATGTTTCAAATTTTTTACATAACGTTTACCATACGTGCATACTACGGGACTTGCAAACATCAACACAAGTATTTCTCAATTTCACAACTAATCAACTATCACAACTTTAATATCACTACCTCCATATCTCAAAACAATCATCAAGCATCAAACTTCTCTTAGTATTCAACACACTCATAAGAGAATTTTATTATTAATCTTGTATACCTAGCATATTAGGATTATTTAAGAAAATTACCATGATATTTAAGACTCTCAAAATAATCTAAGTGAAGCATGAGAGATCAATAGTTTCTATAAAACAAATCCACCACCGTGCTCTAAAAGATATAAGTGAAGTACTAGAGCGAAACTATATAACTCAAAAGATATAAGTGAAGCACATAGAGTATTCTAATAATTTCCGAATCATGTGTGTTTCTCTCAAAAGGTGTACAGAAAATATGATTGTGGTAAACTAAAAATCAAAGACTCAAATCATACAAGACGCTCCAAGCAAAACACATATCATGTGGTGAATAAAAATATAGCTCCAAGTAAAGTTACCGATAGAAGTAGACGAAAGAGGGGATGCCTTCCGGGGCATCCCCAAGCTTTGGATTTTAGGTGTCCTTATATTATCTTGGGGGTGCCATGGGCATCCCCAAGATTAGGCTCTTGCCACTCCTTGTTCCATAATCCATCAAATCTTTACCCAAAACTTGAAAACTTCACAACACAAAACTTAAAGTAGAAAATCTCGTGAGCTCCGTTAGCGAAAGAAAACAAAAGACCACTTCTAGGTACTGTAATGAACTCATTATTTATTTATATTGGTGTTAAACCTACTGTATTCCAACTTCTCTATGGTTTATAAACTATTTTAATAGCCATAGATTCATCAAAATAAGCAAACAACACACGAAAAACAGAATCTGTCAAAAACAGAACAGTCTGTAGTAATCTGTAGCTAGCGCAAGATCTGGAACCCCAAAAATTTTAAAATAAATTTATGGACGTGAGGAAGTTATATATTAATCATCTGCAAAAATAATTAACTAAATATCACTTTCTAAATAAAAATGGCAGCAGTTCTTGTGAGCGCTAAAGTTTCTGTTTTTTACAGCAAGATTAACAAGACTTTCCCCAAGTCTTCCTAACGGTTCTGCTTGGCACAAACACTAATTAAACACAACCAAAAAAGAGTCTAGATAAATTATTTATTACTAAACAGGAGAAAAAAGCAAGGAATAAAAATAAAATTGGGTTGCCTCCCAACAAGCGCTACCGTTTAACGCCCCTAGCTAGACATAAAAAGCAAGGATAGATCTAGGTATTGCCATCTTTGGTAGGAAATCGATAAGTGGCTCTCATAATAGATGCATAAGGTAATTTAATTTTATTTCTAGGAAAGTTTATCATGCCTTTCCCTGACAGAAATTGGAATCTAATATTTCCTTCCTTCATATCAATAATTGCACCAATCGTTCTAAGGAAAGGTCTACCAAGAAGAATAGGACATGAAGGGTTGCAATCTATGTCAAGAGTGATAAAATCTATAGGCACATAATTCATATTTGCAACAATAAGAACATCATTAATTCTTCCCATAGGTTTCTTAATAGTGGAATCCGGAAGGTGCAGGTTTAGAGAGCAATCATCAAAATCACGGAAACCTAACAAATCACACAAAGTCTTTGAGATCGTGGAAACACTAGCACCCAAATCACACAAAGCATAACATTCATGATCTTTAATTTTAATTTTAATAGTTGGTTCCTACTCATCATAAAGTTTTCTAGGGATAGAAACTTCCAACTCAAGCTTTTCTTCATAAGATTGCATCAAAGCATCAATAATATGTTTGGTAAAAGCTTTGTTTTGACTATAAGCATGAGGAGAATTTAGCACGGATTGCAACAAGGAAATACAATCTATCAAAGAGAAATTATCATAATTAAATCCCTTGAAATCCAAAATAGTAGGTTCATTAACATCTAGAGTTTGATCTCTTCAATCCCACTTTTATAAAATTTAGCATCAAGATCTAAAAACTCCGAATTTTTGGAACGCCTTCTAGGTAAAGGTGGATCATATTCAGTCCCATCATTATCAATATTCATATTTAAAAATAAATATTTAATAGGGGACACATCAATAACTTTTAGATCTTCATCTTTATTATCATGGAAACTAGAAGAACACACTCTTATAAAGGAATCTTTCTTAGCACGCATCCCAGCGGTTCTTTCTTTGCACTCATCAATGGAAATTCTCATGGCTTTGAGAGACTCATTGCTATCATGCTTAGGTGGAATAGATCTAAGTTTCAAAGAATCAACATCAAGAGAAATTCCATCAACATTCCTAGCCAACTCATCAATCTTAAGCAATTTTTCTTCAATCAAAGCATTGAAATTCTTTTGCGAAGTAATAAGTTCTTTAATATTAGATTCAAAATCAGAGGGCATCTTATTATAATTTCCATAAGAATTGTTTTAGGAATTACCATAATTATTAGAGGAATTGTTAGGATAAGGCCTAGGATTAAAGTTTCCTCTATACGCGTTGTTACCAAAATTGTTCCTACCAACAAAATTCACATCCATAGATTCATTATTATTCTCAATCAAAGTAGACAAAGATATATCATTAGGATCAGAAGAAACACTTTTATTATCAAATAATTTCATAAGTTCATCCATCTTTCCACTCAAAACATTAATTTCTTCTATTGCATGCACTTTCTTATTAGTAGATCTTTCAGTGTGCCATTGAGAATAATTAACCATAATATTATCTAGGAGTTTAGTAGGTTCTCCTAAAGTGATTTCCATAGAAGTGCCTCCCGCGGACGAATCTAAAAGATTTCTAGAAGAAAAATTCAATCCGGCATAAAATTTTTGTATAATCATCCACAAATTCAAACCATGAGTAGGGCAATTACGTATCATTAATTTCATCCTCTCCCAAGCTTGTGCAACATGTTAATGATCAAGTTGCTTAAAATTCATAATATCGTTTCTAAGAGAGATGATCTTAGCGGGAGGAAAATACTTAGAGATAAAAGCATCTTTGCACTTATTCCAAGAATCAATACTATTTTTAGGCAAAGATGAAAACCAAGCTTTAGCAAGATCTCTAAGCGAAAAAGGAAATAGCTTCAATTTAACAATATCATTATCCACATCTTTCTTCTTTTGCATATCACACAAATCAATGAAGCTATTTAGATGAGTAGCAGCATCTTCACTAGGAAGGTCGGAAAACGGATCTTACATGACGAGATTCAGCAAGGCAGCATTAATTTCACAAGATTCAGCATCGATAAGAGGAGCAATCGGAGTGCTAATAAAATCATTGTTGTTGGTATTGGTAAGGTCACACAATTTAGTGTTATCTTGAGCCATCTTGACAAGCAAGCAATCCAACACACAAGCAAACGAGAAACGGGAGAAAAGAGGCAAACGGGAAAGAGAGGGAGGATATAGAGAGAGAGAGGGTGAATAAAATGGCAAGGGTGAAGTGGGGGAGAGGAAAACGAGAGGCAAATGGCAAATAATGTAATGCGGGAGATAAGGGTTTGTGACGGGAACTTGGTATGTTCAAATTTTGCATAGACCTCCCCGGCAACGGCGCCAGAAATCCTTCTTGCTACCTCTTGAGCACTGCGTTGGTTTTCCCTTGAAGAGGAAAGGGTGATGCAGCAAAGTAGCGTAAGTATTTCCCTCAGTTTTTGAGAACCAATGTATCAATCTAGTAGGAGGCTACACGCGATTCCCTTGCACCTGCACAAAACAAATAAATCCTCGCAACCAACACGATAAGGGGTTGTCAAGCCCTACACGGTCACTTACGAGAGTGAGATCTGATAGATATGATAAGATACTATTTTTGGTATTTTTATGATAAATATGCAAAGTAAAATAAAAGGCAATGAAAATAACTAAGTATTGGAAGATTAATATG
>NC_041390.1:548205489-548255325 GCF_002162155.2 Triticum dicoccoides
CTATTGAGCAATTGACAGAATTGAGCATAGTTATGAGAATATCTAGGTATGATCATGTATATAGGCATCACGTTCGAGACAACAAGACCGACTCCTGCCTGCATCTACTACTATTACTCCACACATCGACCGCTATCCAGCATGCATCTAGAGTATTAAGTTCACAAGAATAGAGTAACGCCTTAAGCAAGATGACATGATGTAGAGGGATAAATTCATGCAATATGATAAAAACCCCATCTTGTTATCCTCGATGGCAACAATACAATACGTGCCTTGCTGCCGCTACTGTCACTGGGAAAGTACACTGCAAGATTGAACCCAAAGCTAAGCACTTCTCCCATTGCAAGAAAGATCAATCTAGTAGGCCAAACCAAACTGATAATTCGAAGAGACTTGCAAAGATAACCAATCATACTTAAAAGAATTCAGAGAAGATTCAAATATTGTTCATAGATACACTTCATCATAAACCCACAATTCATCGGTCTCAACAAGCACACTGCAAAAGAAGATTACATCGAATAGATCTCCACAAGAGAGGGGGAGAACTTTGTATTGAGATCCAAAAAGAGAGAAGAAGCCATCTAGCTAATAACTATGGACCTGTAGGTCTGAGTTAAACTACTCACACTTCATCGGAGAGGCTATGGTGTTGATGTAGAAGCCCTCTATGATTGATGCCCCCTCCGGCGGAGCTCCAGAACGGGCCCCAAGATGGGATCTCGTGGATACAGAAAGTTACGGCGGTGGAATTAGGGTTTTGGCTCCGTATCTGATCGTTTGGGGGTACATAGGTATATATAGGAGGAAGAAGTACGTCGGTGGAGCAACAGGGGGCCCACGAGGGTGGAGGGCGCACCTGGGGGGGAGGGGGGGTAGGTGCGCCCCCTACCTCGTGGCCTCCCTGTTGGTTGCTTGATGTAGGGTCCAAGTCTCCTGGATCTTGTTCGTTCCAAAAATCACGTTCCCGAAGGTTTCATTCCGTTTGGACTCCATTTGATATTCCTTTTCTTCGAGACCCTAAAATAGGCAAAAAAAACAGCAATTCTGGGCTAGGCCTCTGGTTAATAGGTTAGTCCCAAAAATAATATAGAAGTGTATAATAAAGACCAATAATGTCCAAAACAGTAGATAATATAGCATGGAGCAATAAAAAATTATAGATACGTTGGAGACGTATCAAGTGACACTTGCGTTGGATCTGTTCCTGTTCATGCCCAGGTACACAACGTCTAATAACACCATCTACTCCTTCTTTATAAAGGTGTGGGTCATCCCAAAAGTAATGTCTTAAATCGTAGAAGAACTTTTTCTTTTGGTAATATGTGAAACTAGGTGGTATAAATTTAGCAACAATATAATTAGCATAATCAGCATACCATGGAGCAGTACAAGAAGCATTTATGACAACTAATTGTTCATCAAGGAAGCTATCATCAATAGGTAGTGGGTCATCAAGAACATTCTCTAACCTAGACAAGTTGTCCGCAACGGGGTTCTCAGCTCCCTTTCTATCAATAATATGCAAATCAAATTCTTGAAACAAGAGAACCCATCTAATAAGTCTAGGTTTAGCATCTTTCTTTTCCATAAGATATTTAATAGCAGCATGATCAGTGTGGACAGTTACTTTAGAATCAATAATATAAGGTCTGAACTTATCACAAGCAAATACAACTGCTAAAAATTCTTTTTCAGTAGTAGCATAATTTCTCTGGGAACTGTCTAGAATTTTACTAGCATATTGGAGAACATTTAATTTCTTATCAACTCTTTGCCCTAGAACAGCCCCTACAACATAATCACTAGCATCACACATAATTTCAAATGGTAAATTCCAATCAGGTGGCTGAACAGTAGGTGCAGAACTCAAAGCTTTCTTAAGTAATTCAAATGCTTCTACACAATTCTCATCAAAGACAAAAGGAACATCTTTTTGTAAGAGATTAGTCAGAGGCCTGGAAATTTTAGAGAAGTCCTTAATGAACCTCCTATAAAAACCGGCATGACCAAGGAAACTTCTTATACCTTTAATGTCCCTAGGACACAGCATCTTTTCAATAGCATCAACCTTAGCTTTATCAACTTCAATACCTCTTTCAGAAATTTTATGCCCCAAGACAATACCTTCATTAACCATAGAGTGGCACTTCTCCCAATTCAAGAAAAGATTAGTTTCTTCACATCTCTGCAAAACTCGATCAAGGTTGCTTAAGCAATCATGAAAAGAAGTTCCATAGACGGAAAAATCATCCATGAATACCTCAACAATATTTTCACAAAAGTCACAGAATATAGAAGTCATACATCTTTGGAAGGTAGCAGGTGCATTGCATAAACCAAAAGGCATACGTCTATAAGCAAAGGTACCGAAAGGGCAAGCAAAAGTTGTCTTTTCTTGATCCCCTTTTGACACAGGTATTTGAGAGAAACCAGAATAACCATCTAGAAAGCAAAAATGTGTATGTTTGGATAATCTTTCTAGTATTTGACCGATAAAAGGTAAAGGTTAATGATCCCTTTTAGTAGCTTTATTTAATTTGCGAAAATCAATTACCATTCGATAACCTGTGACAATTCTTTGTGGGGTCAATTCATCTTTATCATTATGAACAACATTAATACCTCCCTTCTTAGGGACACAATGGATAGGACTTACCCACTGACTATCAGCAACGGGAAAAATTATACCTGCCTCCAGAAGCTTTAGTATTTATTTTCTTACAACTTCTTTCATCTTAGGATTTAATTGTCATTGGTGATCAACAACCGGTTTCGCGTCTTTCTCCAATTTTATTTTGTGTTGGCATAGAGTGGGACTATTGCCCTTAAGATCATCAAGAGTATATCCAATAGCATCACGGTGCTTCTTCAGAGTTTTCAATAGTTTCTTTCTTCTTGCTCTGAAAGGTTAGCACTAATAATAACAAGATATATCTCTTTCTCATCAAGATAAGCATATTTAAGAGTATCAGGTAAAGGTTTAAGCTCAAACACGGGATCACCCTTGGGTGGAGGAGGATCCCCTAGAATTTCAACAGGCAAGTTGTGTTTCAAAATAGGCCACTATTTAAAGAATACTTCATCTATTTCCCTTCTTTCATTCATAAACATATCATTTTCATGGCCGAGCAAATATTGTTCCAAAGGATCACTAGGAGGCACGGCAATAGAAGAAATACCAATAATTTCATCTTTACTAGGCAATTCTTTATCATGGGGTTGTCCATGAAATTTAGCAAAATTAAACTCATAAGACATATCCCCCAAACCAATAGCAACAACATCATTTTTGCAGTCTATGTTAGCATTAACAATATTCAAGAAGGTTCTACCAAATATAATGGGACAAAAGTCATCTTGTGGGGAACCAAGAACAAGAAAATCAGTAGGATATTTAACTTTCCCACACAAGACTTCAACATCTCTAACAATCCCAACTGGTGAAATAGTGTCTCTATTGGCAAGCTTAATTGTAACATCAATTTCCTCTATCTCAGCTGGTGCAATATCATGCATAATTTCTTTATACAAGGAATGAGGTATTGCACTTGCACTAGCACCCATATCACACAAGCCATGATAGCAACGATCTCCTATTTTAACAGAAATAACAGGCATGCCTACAACAGGTCTATGTTTATTTTTAGTATCGGGTCTAGCAATTCTAGCAGCTTCATCATAGAAGTAAATAACATGCCCATCAATATTATCGGCCAAGAGATCCTTAACCATAGCAATACTAGGTTCAACTTTAATTTTCTCAGAGGGTGTAGGTGTTCTAGTATTACTCTTACGAACAACAGTTGAAGCTTTAGCATGATCCTTTATTCTAACAGGAAAAGGTGGTTTCTCAATATAAGTAGTAGGAACAACAGAATCATTATAAGTGATAGTATTTTCTTCAACTTTAATAGGTGCAACTACTTTTACTTCAATGGGAGGATTATATTTAAACCACTTCTCCTTAGGGAGATCAACATGAGTAGCAGAGGATTCACAGAAAGAAGCTACTATCTCAGAGTCAAGTCCATATTTAGTGCTAAATTCACGGAAAGCATTGGTATCCATAAAAGAATTAACACAATCAAACTTAGGTGTTATACCTGACTCCTTAACTTCGTCGAGATCCCAATCTTCAGAGTTGCGTTTAATTCTTTCCAATAAATCCCATTTGAATTCAATAGTCTTCATCATAAAAGACCCAGTACAAGAAGTATCGAGCATGGAGCGATTATCGAGAGAAAGCCGAGCATAAATTTTTTGAATAATAATTTCTCTTGAGAGCTCATGATTGGGGCATGAATATAACATTGACTTAAGCCTCCCTCAAACTTGAGCGATGCTTTCTCCTTCGCGAGGCCTAAAATTATATATATAATTACGATCACGATGAACAAGATGCATAGGATAAAACTTCTGATGAAATTCCAATTTCAATCGGTTGTAGTTCCATGATCCCATATCATCACATAGCCTAAACCATGTCAATGCATTTCCCTTCAAAGATAAAGGGAAGACCTTCTTCTTGATAACATCCTCGGGCTTACCTGCAAGCTTAAATAATCCACAAACTTCATCCACATACATTAGGTGCGGATCGAGATGTAAAGTTCCATCACCTGTGAAAGGATTAGCTAGCAATTTCTCAATCATACCCGAAGGAATTTCAAAGTAAACATTTTCAGTAGGTTCAGTAGGTTGAGGAGAAACTCTTTGCTCTACTGGTCGGGGTGAAGATACCCCGAACAAGCCCCTCAAAGGATTATGTTCCATAGTAACAAGTGACAGTAAACTTCAGCACACTATATAATTTTTTCCTTACCAAATTCCACCTACCAAAGGCACTTCACTCCCCGGCAATGGTGCCAAAAAAGAGTCTTGATGACCAACAAGTATAGGGGATCTATCTAGTCCTTTCGATAAGTAAGAGTGTCGAACCCAACGAGGAGCAGAAGGAAATGATAAGTAGTTTTCAGTAAGGTATTCTCTGCAAGCACTGAAATTATCGGTAGCCGCTATTTTTGTGATAAGGTAATTTCTAATGGGTAACAAGTAATAAAAGTAAATAAGGTGCAGCAAGATGGCCTAATCCTTTTTGTAGCAAAGGACAAGCCTGGACAAACTCTTATATAAAGGAAAGCACTCCCGAGGACAAATGGGAATTATCGTCAAGCTAGTTTTCATCACGTTCATATGATTCGCATTCGGTACTTTGATAATTTGATATGTGGGTGGACCGGTGCTTGGGTACTGTCCTTCCTTGGACAAGCATCCCACTTATTATTGACCCCTATTGCAAGCATCCGCAACTACAACAGAAGTATTAAAGTAAACCTAACCATAGCATGAAACATATGGATCCAAATCAGCCCCTTACGAAGCAATGCATAAACTAGGGTTTAAGCTTCTATCATTCTAGCAACCCATCATCTACTTATTACTTCCCAATTCCCTCCTCTAGGCCCAAACAATGGTGAAGTGTCATGTAGTCGATGTTCACATGAAACCACTAGAGGAAAGACAACATACATCTCATCAAAATATCGAACGAATACCAAATTCACATGACTACTTATAGCAAGACTTCTCCCATGTCCTCAGGAACAAACGTAACTACTCACAAATCATATTCATGTTCATAATCAGAGGGGTGTTAATATGCATAAAGGATCTGAAAATATGATCTTCCATCGAATAATCCAACTAGCATGAACTACAAAGAGTAATCAACACTACTAGTAACCCACAGGTACCAATCTGAGGCTTTGGGACAAAGATTGGATACAAGAGATGAACTAGGGTTTGAGATGAGATGGTGCTGGTGAATATGTTGATCGAGATTGACCCCTTCCCAATTAGAGGATCATTGGTGATGACGATGGTGATGATTTCCCCCTCCCAGAGGGAAGTTTCCCCGGCAGAACAGCTCCGCCGGAGCCCTAGATTGGTTCCGCCAAGGTTCCGCCTCGTGGCAGCGGAGTTTCATCCCGTAAGCTTGCTTATGATTTTTTTCCGGACGAAAGACCTCATATAGAAGAAGATGGGCACCGGAGGCTTGCCAGGGGGCCCACGAGGCAGGGGGCGCGCCCAGTGGGGTAGGGCGTGCCCCCACCCTCGTGGACGGCGGGTGGCCCCACTCTGGTACTCTCTTCGCCCAATATTTTTTATATATTCTGGAATTAATTCCCATGGAGTTTCAGGACCTTTGGAGTTGCACAGAATAGGTCTCTAATATTTGCTCCTTTTCCAGCCCAGAATACCAGCTACCGACATTCTCCCTCTTCATGTAAACCTTATAAAATAAGAGAGAGGAGGCATAAGTATTGTGACATTATGTGTAATAACAGCCTATAATGCAATAAATATCGATATAAAAGCATGATGCAAAATCGACGTATCAGCCAACCGAACAGTGTGCCACTACTGTGCTCATCGCCACCCCCTGTTCCTGTGCTCGTCTTCGCCCTCTCACAGTGCCCATGTGAGCTGCGTCGCCTTCTCCCCCTCTCACTAACGTCGTTCATCGCCGGGGGCCGTGTCCAGAAGCCCTCTAGCGGAGCTCGATCCCCTCTCCTCGCTCTCCTATAAATACAGCCCTCCCCAACTCTCTCGAGCATCACCAACTCACCACACACACTCCACAACACAGTAGAAAGCTGCAGCCCGGCTGGGCAGGCCTCAGGCCGCCGTCCCCGAGCATGAGCTCACCGGCGATCCCCGCGGTTCGCCCCCACCGTTCCAGCCCCTCCCAAGCTCGAGCCACTCTTCCAGAGCCCCCGTAGTGCTTCACTGGTGTCGTCCGACCCGGTTGGAGCCCCTAGCGCAGCCCCACCTCGCCGTCATCTCCAACTCCAGTGACCTCTGCTTCCTACCGCCGCTGGAGAAGCTCGTTCCGACGCCATCCGACCACCCCTAGCCATTCTACGGGTACGGGCAGGTGCGCCTCGATCTCCTCTCGCGTTCTATCCCTCTAGATTTGGCCAAGGAGCCCTCCTCGCCGGCTTGAGCTCCGGCGAAGCCTCACCGTGGTCTGTTTCTCTCTCCCCCTCACACTTGACCACAGGGCCCGCTGTCAGCCACTCAGGCCACGCCCGAAGCGGTATGAGTGGTGGCGCCCCGCGAGTTTATGCTTTTCGACATCACCCCCTGGGTTTTGTTTATTTAAATTCAATTCAAATTTCCAGAGAGCTTCAAATAGCCACAACTCTTTAACCATAAGTCCAAATGAATTGATTCCTTTTGCATTGTGTTCTTGATGAAAAGATCAAGCAGATCACAAAAAATGAGATTTTCTCTGATGTCTAGATTTTTTGGTGATTTTCAGAGTGTTTCTTGATATTTTCTTTCTCTATTTTAATTGTTTTCAAAAGGTGAAGCTTATCTTGAGGATCACTAGGAGGAGTGTCAACCTCATCTGCTCTAAGGCAAGCGACAGCAACATTTTCATGGTGCCATTGCAATATTTGTGATTTTCCAACTTGAATAAATGATTTAGTTCATGCATTTAAATCATTAAATAAATATTTATTCTGTTGAATGCTTGTTTAGTTTGGTATGTATAATTTACAGTAGTTTGAAACTAACTAAGTTAGTTTAAGTCAGTAGAAGTAATATTTGGTTATCAAGAAATAAAATAACTAAGAAAAAGAATTAGTTTGGTTAATATTTTCTTAAGTGAGAAAATGGATTATGTTAAGTTAACATCATGGTTAAGTTTGTTGAATAATAACAAAAGCCAGAGAAGTGGTATGGGTTGTTAATGATTATGGTTAGTACTTGATGTGGTTGACCCATTTATTTTTGATGATATGTGATGCATATTGTAAGATTGCACTTTCATGGCATATCATGAAACCGGTTATTTTTACTTTAAGTTAAACCTGATAATAACTCAACTTGAACATATCGTTGATGGGGTCATGGTGCCACTGAATCGAGTTTTTTCGAGTGCAACCACATTTGACTTTATGGGAAGGCCTTTATTCAGTTTGGTGTCATGCCTCTGGTCGGTGCCTCCAATGAGGGAAGATTATGGGCGTGTGTTACCCTCGCCCGGTAAGCAGACATGACCTTGTGAGCCTGTAGTTGTTATGGTACGTACCTTGTCCCCGTTTGGGATAGTTTATGTTTTGCCACGACGGTGGCCGTTCGTGCCTTTGGTAGGCACAGGGCCACCCAGGACTTAGCCCAATGGGGAGTGAGTCGGAGTGGCCGGGAGAGTATCATGGCAATGGAGGGATTCCGTCGGAATGTCGTTGGTCCACCCGAATGGGAGTGCGAGGCCATGGATTCCGTGGTATGGGTACAGTGTGCTACCTCTGCAGAGTGTATTAAATCTATCGATAGTCGCGTCCTCGGTTAATATTTAAATAATCACGCAAACTAATGTTAATAACATGGCACCGTTGGAAAGATGATGGTTGAGAAACCATGTTGATGATGGAGACCAAAGTGTTGGTCCATTTGTGATCTGAGTAAGATCACCGTTTGGTTACAATGTAACCCATTTGGAGACCAAAGTGTTGGTCCGTTTGTGATCCAAGAAAGATCACCATTTGGTTACGAGGTAACCCTCTTGGTAAGTAAGTCCGAGGGACTTGAGGCACGAGATCTTGTTCACTACATCCCTAGTATGATTTTGCATTGATGATAATTTGATTAATATCATGATATTGTTTGTCATTATGTTTATTCTTGTTGTGAGCTTGCAAGTACATTCAATGTACTGACCTAGCGTGTCATGCAAGATTTCAGGAAAGTCTCGTTGGATTGGAGTGTTGTTTGAGTCTAGATCATGTCCACATTGGTGTCCCCGTGCTATGGTGTCCCGCTTCGTTGTTGTTTCGCTGCCGTGTAGTTGTTGTGATCGTGGCCCCTTTATGTTCACTAAATAATGTACATATTGTTCAGCCGCACCGGGTGTGCTGCTTGGCCTCGCAACTTGATGTAATGTGAACTATGTTCCGCTAGTATCAATAAAGCGGTAGTTTTCTATACCAAGATGTTGTGCGTTGCCAGAAGACATGGTCTCTGGGCTGGCAATGCAAGGTAAACCGGTTGCTCTGAGCCGGGGTGCCACAATGCTTGGTATCAGAGCCGCGCTGACTGTAGGACACGCTAGACTACCGACGTGTAACTGGACGTTAGTTAGAGTAAAAGTTGAGTGCCGGTAGTGTTTGTAGCTGATTGTTGCATTTCATGCACTCATTTTATTTTTATCTCTAACCCACTAATGGTTGTGAGTGTAGATGGCTCCGGTGCCGTATCCGTGTCAGTTGGAGCTGATGCCGTACACATCGCTACATCTTCTTCGTAACGTGTGGTGCCGACTGTACCCTCACGGTGACGACCCAGCATATCAGGTGTACCGGGAGCGTCTAGCAGACTCAGTGTACGAGTATCACGCCATGGTTACTCTGCGCACCAGTTCATCCTCCAGCACTTACATTCGTACCTCTAGGAGCGGTTTTGCTTCCACCGCTTCTCAGGCTGTCCAGTTTGCTGCATTTGAGGTCCTCGTTGAGCTACGCTATAACGAGGTCCGGATCCAGGCCCACCTAGGTTTCCACTACTATCCATCCTTGCACGACAATGGCCGTGTCCGTTTTCCTATCATTGATTCGGATTTTGATAGCGCTGCTAGCCACCTTTCTCGCTATATCACTGTAACATCCCAAATTTTCAATTTGGAATGTTATACATAAGATCATCATGCATGTCATATTTTCTTGCATTTTGTTGATCCTAGAAATTTCACACAACTCAAGGACCCCCGGAGAGAGTTGGAGATTTCGTTATTTTCATATTTGAGAGTTTCTCAAATTTTGAAAAGAGGATCGTTTGATTTATTTGTTTTATCTTCAATAAATTTTCCGGTGTCAAAATAAGAGAGAGGGAATAATATGACTTTCCCAAAATTTAGGAAAATGAAGATTTAATAAATAGATCAATTTTTGTTTGCCGGAGTTTTATTTGCATTTTATTTGGATAGGGAAAAATGCGCGTTTTCAAAAATTGCACTTAAGGTCCAGAGAAAAGTTCATTTTGTTCGGCTCATTTTTAGGAGTCGAGGAAAATTTACTTTAGATTTTTCGGAGTTTGTTTAGATCTCTTTTTGTTTTTTTTCTCTCTACGCGCGGAAACTATTTATAAAAAAAAACTAGACCAAGGCCGGCCAGGCCAAGGCCCAGCCGGGCCGAAGGCCACCGCGCGCCTAGCGCCAGGCGCCAGGGAGCCGGCCGCCGCCGCCTCTTGCTCTACGAATCCTTTTAGGATTCTAGGGTAGCCCTTGCCCCTTTTTCCTTTGTTTCGTTATTCCTAGTCCTACTCCATTTATTCTTTCCTATTCCTAGTCTATTTCTTGCCCTCTAACCCAAGTAAACCCCCCTCCCCAATATAAATACCCAAGCATCCCCCCTAAACATCAAACCAAACCTCTCCTCTCCTCTCCTCACCACCACCCAACGCCGCCGCCCCTCACCAGCGCCGCCGCCCCTCACCGCCGCCACCACCCAACGCCGCCGCCGCCGGAGCCCCTCGCCTCTTTGAGGTACTAGCCCCGCACCGCGTCACCTTTTTTTCGATCCGATTTCCATTCCGTTTTCCGTTCCGGTTTTCTAGATCGGTTTTTCGTTTCGGTTTTCTTTCCGAAACCCTAGATCGGTTTTTCTCGCCGGTTTTTCTTTCCGGTTTTGTTTAGCGAGCGTTCGCCGGACCGTTCGTCTTAACGAACGTGATCACCGGATCGCCTCGGTTAATGAACGTCTGTTCGTTTAACCGTTCGTCGTTCTCTTTTCTCGTCGGATTTATTCCGCGATTCTTCCGATCGTGATTTCAGATTCGATCTTCTTTCTAGTCTATCTTTCCACTCGTTTATCGGAATCAGGTGATTCAAGCGCCTGGAGTTTCGTTTCTAAACCGCCGTTCCGACTAATCAACTTAAACAAAGTTTTGCTACTATAAAATTTGACTTGGTTTCAACTTGCTAGAACCGAGTTGTTATCTTTCGTCGTTTGACTTTTGTTGCTAATTTTGATTCGATTCTTTTTGCAACCAGGGTTCTTAAGTTGAACTTTCTGGTTAGATCTTCTATTCGAGATTTACCTGTGCATTAGATGAGTACTTATTGTATGCTTGTTGTTTGTCTGCGATAGATCACCCGGAGTGCGCCGCTTGTTACTTCGAGTCTTTAGGTTTCGCGGATCGTCAGCAAGGCAAGTAACACTTTGATCATACCTTTTCTACAACCCAGTTTTATTGCATTAGATCAATCCTCACACATTGCATGATTAGGATCTAATTAAATTGTGGGATGGGAAGTAGATGAGGTAGTACCTATTACCTGTATTATTATGAAACCTTTGGGAGTTACTCTACGTTTGCTTATATTGCCATGCTATGATAGTAGACGTGGATTGGGTGAGTGATATCCATGACAGATGTGAGATTGATAATTTTTAATGGTTTATCTAAGGTGGCAACTTAAACGCACATCTGGGTGGATTGAGGCACCTGATGTCTATCAGGACTTGCCTGTTTTTTTTCGGACCGCCACCCAGGCTCAAAGGGATCATAAGATAATTCATACTAGTAACTTACGTGTGCAGCCACAAGCCATTATGGGCTCTGGCATAGTGGAGTAAGTTGTACGAACTCTTACGGGTAGGCTAGCAGATGTAGGGGATGTAGGTGTATAGGTCTACCCACATGTAAGGTGCTAGCGCTTCTGAAAGACTGTGTCTCGGTCATCCGTTTCTCAAACACCAGGTAGTGCGAGAAACCAAACGGAGGCGATCGAGTCTTGTGGGGAAAAGTGCGCAAACCTCTGCAGAGTGTACAAACTAATCATGATTAGCCGTGTCCCCGGTTATGGACATCTTGAGTATCTAGTACTTGAATATCATGTGAATCTCAACATGTTACTCTAATTAATATTGTTGGGTTTTTAATGAGTACTTTTAATTGGGATTGAGGATGCTGTCAACCATTCTCAATGTTTAACAACCACCATGATAGTTAAACAAATTTATTCCTTTGCAGTAGGGAAAAACTGGCTTTATGCAAAACTGTAACCATAGAGCTTTTTTCACTAGCCAAATATGCATGTAGTATAGTCAATACTCATTACCTCTCTCTATGTGTTACATTGCCAGCATATTCCATGTGCTGACCCGTTTTCGGGCTGCAACTTTTCATGTTGCAGACTTTTCAGACGACGATTAAGGTGCCGTTTTAGGTCGTGGTTCTATACTCAGTGATGCCGTTGGAGTTGATGGACTCACTTATCTTCCAAGTCTTCCGCTGTTATCGTTATTAGATGGCCTTAAGCCATGATTATTGTAATAAGTTCTTTTTGAGCCATCGATGTAATAAGAGTGTGATTGCAACTCTGCTATAAATCCTCGATGTACTGTGTGGTGTCAGCATTACTGATCCAGGGATGACATCGTAGCACAGTAGACGTGATCCATTCGGGTCAGGTCGCTACAGAGATGGTATGAGAGCACACGCTGACTGTAGGACACGACCACTAAGTTAAAGCCATAGATCACTACTCTCTTCCCATTTTCTAATTCCTCATCTTTTCTACTCTTTTAGGATGAAGGACGCCAAAATCAAGTACGCCCAACCAGATGAAGGCACACCTTTTGGATTTCACTTGAAGGAAGTTACCAAGTACCTAAACATTGAACTACCAAGTTTCACCGGGACTTTCAACGCCACTCTGCCTGAAGAGGAGCGCTGGAAGATTCAAGCTCACGTTCCGGGAAGGACATTCGCCCCAATCACCAAGCCTATAGATAGTGTTTTCAGTGCACCAACCTGGAGTCTGGGAAAGAGCATGGCAGCTCACATCACCATGGGACGCATTGGAGAAGTTTATCAAGAAGACCTCAAGGACACTATCTACCAGATTTGCGGACGCCGGAATGAACAATGGGAGATAGTCAGCACCAAGAAGGACAAATCCATTGCAGCTTTCATCCAGGAGTTAAACCAGCACATTCGACGCCAGGAGAATCAGATGTGCAATGATATGATAGAGTTGAAGAATGCAAAGGGAAGGATCATCGAACTTGAAGGAGAGATGAAGACTCTACGCAAGGACTACGTGGACGAGATCGTAGCTGTCGTAAGGCACAATAACGATCTTAAGTATGAGATTGAAGAACTCAAGAAGAAATTGGAGCTCAAGAATGAAGACAAGTACGTTGACTGTCCGAGCAACTACATCGACGACACTGATTCAGATCCAAGCGAGCCCGACTTTGAAGACGAAGCTGGAGCAGACATCATGGAATCTGCCACTGGTTCAAATTAATAGATGACCCCCACATATTAGTAGTATTCCCTCCATGTAAACATTATAGTACACGCACCTTTGCGATAGCTAGACCGTTGTAAGCCCTTTGATTGAATGAATGAAGTGATTTTGTGTGCATTTGTCTCATAAGCATTCGGGTAGTGTTTTCTCCCTAGACCCCACTCTTTTCTTAATTTCTCGTCTTTTCTAAAACCCTTCAGATGCCTCCGAGACGCGACCCCGAGTTTGTTTTTCCGCCAGAGATCACCTAGTTGATTCAGTAGCAGAATACCTTGATTCAGACATTGGTACAGAACCAAGCCAACAACAACAACAACCCACCACCACCACCACCTGGGGATCACTTGACTCGTTTCCTTAGGCTGCATCCACCAGTGTATTCTAGTAGCACCGAGCCAATTGTAGCAGATGATTGGCTCCGTAAGATAGGAAGGGAGTTGACCACTGCAGGATGCACAGATGGTGAGAAGGTGAAGTTTGCTGCACATCAGCTTGACGGACCCGCAGCAGCATGGTGGGAGAATTTCACAGCCACTTACCCTGTAGACACTGTCACATGGGATCAGTTTCAGCAAGCTTTCCGCACTGCCCATGTTTCAGCGGGAGCTATGGCCATGAAGAAGCGTGAGTTCCGCAACTTACGCCAAGGAGGAAGGACTGTTGGCTAGTATGTGGATGATTTTAGTAAGTTAGCACGTTATGCCCCAGATGACGTTGCTACAGACGCAACTAAGCAGGAGAAGTTTCTGGAAGGACTGAATGATGAGTTAAGCCTGCAGTTGATGGTAGCAAGATTCAATAACTACCAGGAGTTGGTAGACCGCACCCTCATGATTGAAGGAAAGCAGCAGCAAATAGAGAATCGCAAGAGGAAGTATGGGCAGGGGAAGTTTAACTCTGGAGCCCAGCAGAAGCCCCGTTATACCCCTAAGCAAGGAGTGCAGTTTCAGCATACCCATGGAGGAGGTAGTTCGCACAACCATAATGGCCACAAGAATGGTAATGGGAATGGAGGAAGCAACGGCCAGAACCGGACCCCACCAACAACCCCAGCCAAGAGAGACCCGAGCAATGTCACCTGTTTCAAGTGTTCCAAGACTGGACATTACGCAAATGAATGTCCCAAAGGCCAAGGTGGAAATGGAAGCGCTGGAAAGAAGCCAAACCCTTTCAACAGAGGACAGGTGAACCACATTGATGTGGAGGAGATTGAAGATCAGCCCGATGCAGTAATCGGTAAGTTTTTGGTTAAGTCATTTACTGCACTTGTTCTTTTCGATACTGGTGCATCGCATTCATACATATCAAGGGGATTTGTAGAGAAGTATAGTCTGCCCACTAAGATTCTTAATACCCCTATGCTAGTAAGCTCGCCAGGAGCGGAGTATATGGCCAGACAAGGATGTTTTCAAGTGCCATTGAGAATAGGAAGGCATGTGTTTCCGACGGATTTGATCATTCTGGAATCCCAAGGATTGGATGTGATTCTAGGTATGGATTGGCTGTCGATGTATGGAGGAAACATCGATTGCGCAAGTAAGATGATTTTGCTTACCACCCCAGAAGGGAGGAGAATCAAGTATGTATCACGGCATGAGCCGAGGAGGGCTTATGTAAATTTCCTATCAGGAGTTGTGCAGGAAGAGGTGCCAGTAGTGAAGGATTATCCTGATGTATTTCCTGAGGAATTGCCAGGAATGCCACCAGATAGAGATATTGAGTTTTTGATTGAGCTGTTGCCAGGAACAGGCCCGATATCGAAGCGACCATACAGGATGCCCGCACAGGATTTGGCGGAAATCAAGAAGCAGATTAATGAGCTATTGGATAAAGGTTATATACGCCCAAGTTCTTCGCCTTGGGGATCACCCGTACTGTTAGTGGAGAAGAAGGATGGATCGTTAAGGATGGTTGTTGATTATCATGGATTGAATGCAGTAACAATCAAGAACAAGTACCCACTACCAATGATAAATGATCTGTTTGACCGTTTGCAAGGAGCTAAAGTGTTTTCCAAGATCGATTTGCAATCAGGGTACCATCAGTTGAAGATTCGAGAGCAGGACATACCTAAGACAGCGTTCACCACAAGATATGGACTGTATGAGTACACCGTTATGTCATTTGGACTGACTAACGCACCGGCCTATTTCATGAACCTGATGAACAAAGTGTTTATGGAGTTTTTGGATAAGTTCGTCGTGGTGTTCATTGATGATATTTTGGTTTTCTCGAAGAATGAAGAAGAGCATAAGGAACATTTGCGATTGGTTTTGGAGAAACTAAGGGAACATCAGTTATATGCCAAGTTCAGCAAATGTGAGTTTTGGCTAAAGGAAGTTGGATTTCTCGGACACGTTATATCCGGAGAAGGTATAGCAGTTGACCCCACAAAGGTTGAGACCGTAACCAATTGGGCAGCACCAACGACAATTGGAAAGATCCGGAGTTTTCTTGGACTCACAGGATACTACCGGAGATTCATTGAGAATTTCTCAAGGATTGCAAAGCCTATGACGGAGTTGCTGAAAAAGGATACCAAGTTCATATGGACTGAGGACTGTGAGGCAAGTTTTCAGGAGTTGAAGAAAAGATTGGTTACCTCACCAGTGCTAATTTTGCCAGATCAGACCAATGATTATGAGATGTATTGCGATGCTTCATGTCGAGGACTTGGAGCTGTGCTTATGCAGGAAGGAAGAGTTGTTTCGTATGCTTCACGACAACTGAAACCTCATGAATTAAATTATGCCACACATGATTTGGAGTTGGCAGCCGTAGTGCATGCATTGAAGACATGGAGACATTTCCTCATTGGAAATCATTGTGAGGTGTACACGGATCACAAGAGTTTGAAGTACATTTTCACGTAGAAGGAGTTAAACCTTAGACAAAGGAGATGGTTGGAGCTTATCAAGGATTATGATATGAGATTGCATTATCATCCCGGAAAGGCTAATGTAGTAGCTGACGCATTGAGCCGCAAGAGTCATGTCAATACGCTATTGACGGGAGAAATACCAAAGGAGCTAGCAGAAGATCTTCGTGAGCTATGTTTGGAAATAGTTCCGAGAGGCTACGTAGCAGCATTGGAGATTCAGTCTACCTTGATGGATAAAATCAGGGAAGCTCAAAAAGGGGACAAAGAGATTGCGGATATAAAGAAGAAAATGAGCGAAGGAAAAGCAAAGGGATTTCGTGAGGATGAGCACGATACCCTATGGTTTGAGGACCGTATTTACGTGCCAAATGACCCGGAGATCAGGAAGTTGATTTTGCAAGAGGCACATGATTCACCCTACTCGATTCACCCAGGAAATACCAAGATGTATTTGGATTTGAAGGAAACGTTCTGGTGGACCGGAATGAAGAGGGATATCGCGGAGTATGTAGCAGTTTGTGATGTATGTCAGAGAGTGAAGGCAGAACATCAGAAGCCAGCAGGATTGTTGCAACCATTGCTGGTACCCGAATGGAAGTGGGATAAACTAGGCATGGATTTCATCACAGGTTTGCCAAAGACTCATTCAGGCTATGATTCGATTTGGGTTATAGTCGACCGCTTGATGAAGGTAGCGCATTTCATTCCAGTTAAGACTACCTATAGCAGAGCTAAGTTGGCAAAGATATACATGACCAGAATTGTGTGTTTGCATGGAGTTCCGAGGAGTATCGTATCAGATAGAGGAACTCAATTTACCTCAAATTTTTGGAATCAGTTGCATGAAACGTTGGGAACCAGGCTAGAATTCAGTACAGCTTTTCACCCACAGACAGATGGACAGACTGAGAGAGTCAATCAGATTTTGGAGGATATGCTGAGAGCTTGTGCACTAGACTATGGATCTAGTTGGGACGATAACTTGCCGTATGCAGAGTTTTCCTATAACAACAGTTACCAAACCAGCTTGAAGATGGCACCTTTCGAGGCTTTGTACGGAAGGAGGTGTAGGACACCGCTATCATGGGACGAAACCGGAGACCGTCAGTTGTTTGGACCAGATTTGATTAAGGAGTCTGAACAGAAGGTTAAGTTGATTCGCGATAGGCTCAAGGTAGCCCAGTCAAGACAGAAAAGCTATGCGGATTTAAAATGCAAGGCGATAGAATACGAAGTTGGAGACAGAGTTTATCTCAGAGTATCCCCACTCCGAGGAGTTAAGCGATTTGGAGTTAAAGGAAAGTTAGCACCACGTTTCATTGGACCATATAGAATTTTGCAACGCATGGGAGAAGTTGCTTATAAGCTGGAATTGCCAGAGGGACTGTCAGGAGTTTATGATGTATTCCATGTTTCTCAGCTGAAGAGATGTCACGCCGAGATGGCGGAGGTACCGCTAAGAGATACAGTGCCACTTGAAGCAATTCAGTTGAAGGATGACTTAACATATGAGGAGAAACCAGTCAGGATTCTCGATTTTGCCAGCAGAGTTACTCGCAGCAAGGTTATCAAGTTCTGCAAGGTTCAGTAGAGCCACCACACTGAGGATGAAGCCACCTGGGAGAGAGAAGAAGATTTGCTCAAGGACCACCCTCACCTATTTTCTAGCCAACCCGAATCTCGAGGGCGAGATTCATCTTAAGGGGGGTAGGTTTGTAACATCCCAGATTTTCAATTTGGAATGTTATACATAAGATCATCATGCATGTCATATTTTCTTGCATTTTGTTGATCCTAGAAATTTCACGCAACTCAAGGACCCTCGGAGAGAGTTGGAGATTTCGTTATTTTCATATTTGAGAGTTTCTCAAATTTTGAAAAGAGGATCGTTTGATTTATTTGTTTTATCTTCAATAAATTTTCCGGTGTCAAAATATGAGAGAGGGAATAATATGACTTTCCCAAAATTTAGGAAAATGAAGATTTAATAAATAGATCAATTTTTGTTTGCCGGAGTTTTATTTGCATTTTATTTGGATAGGGAAAAATGCGTGTTTTCAAAAATTGCATTTTAGGTCCGGAGAAAAGTTCATTTTATTCGGCTCATTTTTAGGAGTCAGGGAAAATTTACTTTAGATTTTTCGGAGTTCGTTTAGATCTCTTTTCTTTTTCTCTCTGCGCGCGGAAACTATTTATAAAAAAAAACTGGACCAAGGCTGGCCAGGCCAAGGCCCAGCCGGGCCGAAGGCCACCTCGCCTCAGGCCACCGCGTGCCTAGCGCCAGGCGCCAGGGAGCCGGCCGCCGCCACCTCTTGCTCTACGAATCCTTTTAGGATTCTAGGGTAGCCCTTGCCCCTTTTTCCTTTGTTTCGTTATTCCTAGTCCTACTCCGTTTATTCTTTCCTATTCCTAGTCTATTTCTTGCCCTCTACCCCAAGTAAACCCCCCTCCCAATATAAATACCCAAGCACCCCCCCCTCTAAACATCAAACCAAACCTCTCCTCTCCTCTCCTCACCACCACCCAACGCCGCCGCCCCTCACCAGCGCCGCCGCCCCTCACCAGCGCCGCCGCCCCTCACCGCCGTCGCCACCCAACGCCGCCGCCGCCGGAGCCCCTCGCCTCTTTGAGGTACTAGCCTCGCGCCGCGTCACCTTTTTTTTCCGATCCGATTTTCGTTCCGTTTTCCGTTCCGGTTTTCTAGATCGGTTTTTCGTTTCGGTTTTCTTTCCGAAACCCTAGATCGGTTATTCTCGCCGGTTTTTGTTTCCGGTTTTGTTTAGCGAGCGTTCGCCGGACCGTTCGTCTTAACGAACGTGATCACCGGATCGCCTCGGTTAATGAACGTCTGTTCGTTTAACCGTTCGTCGTTCTCTTTTCTCGTCGGATTTATTCCGCGATTCTTCCGATCGTGATTTCAGATCCGATCTTCTTTCTAGTCTATCTTTCCACTCGTTTATCGGAATCAGGTGATTCAAGCGTCTGGAGTTTCGTTTCGAAACCGCCGTTCCGACTAATCAACTTAAACAAAGTTTTGCTACTGTAAAATTTGACTTAGTTTCAACTTGCTAGAACCGAGTTTTTATCTTTCGTCGTTTGACTTTTGTTGCTAATTTTGATTCGATTCTTTTTGCAACCAGGGTTCTTAAGTTGAACTTTCTGGTTAGATCTTCTATTCGAGATTTACCTGTGCATTAGATGAGTACTTATTGTATGCTTGTTGTTTGTCTGCGATAGATCACCCGGAGTGCGCCGCTTGTTACTTCGAGTCTTTAGGTTTCGCGGATCGTCAGCAAGGCAAGTAACACTTTGATCATACCTTTTCTACAACCCAGTTTTATTGCATTAGATCAATCCTCACACATTGCATGATTAGGATCTAATTAAATTGTGGGATGGGAAGTAGATGAGGTAGTACCTATTACCTGTATTATTATGAAACCTTTGGGAGTTACTCTACGTTTGCTTATATTGCCATGCTATGCTAGTAGACGTGGATTGGGTGAGTGATATCCATGACAGATGTGAGATTGATAATTTTTAATGTTTTATCTAAGATGGCAACTTAAACACACATCTGGGTGGATTGAGGCACCTGATGTCTATCAGGACTTGCCTGTTTTTTTTTCGGACCGCCACCCAGGCTCAAAGGGATCATAAGATAATTCATACTAGTAACTTACGTGTGCAGCCACAAGCCATTATGGGCTCTGGCATAGTGGAGTAAGTTGTGCGAACTCTTACGGGTAGGCTAGCAGATGTAGGGGATGTAGGTGTACAGGTCTACCCACATGTAAGGTGCTAGCGCTTCTGAAAGACTGTGTCTCGGTCATCCGTTTCTCAAACACCAGGTAGTGCGAGAAACCAAACGGAGGTGATCGAGTCTTGTGGGGAAAAGTGCACAAACCTCTGCAGAGTGTACAAACTAATCATGATTAGCCGTGTCCCCGGTTATGGACATCTTGAGTATCTAGTACTTGAATATCATGTGAATCTCAACATGTTACTCTAATTAATATTGTTGGGTTTTTAATGAGTACTTTTAATTGGGATTGAGGATGCTGTCAACCATTCTCAATGTTTAACAACCACCATGATAGTTAAACAAATTTATTCCTTTGCAGTAGGGAAAAACTAGCTTTATGCAAAACTGTAACCATAGAGCTTTTTCCACCAGCCAAATATGCATGTAGTATAGTCAATACTCATTACCTCTCTCTATGTGTTACATTGCCAGCATATTCCATGTGCTGACCCGTTTTCGGGCTGCAACTTTTCATGTTGCAGACTTTTCAGACGATGATTAAGGTGTCGTTTTAGGTCGTGGTTCTATACTTAGTGATGCCGTTGGAGTTGATGGACTCACTTATCTTCCAAGTCTTCCGCTGTTATCGTTATTAGATGGCCTTAAGCCATGATTATTGTAATAAGTTCTTTTTGAGCCATCGATGTAATAAGAGTGTGATTGCAACTCTGCTATAAATCCTCGATGTACTGTGTGGTGTCAGCATTACTGATCCAGGGATGACATCGTAGCACAGTAGACGTGATCCATTCGGGTCAGGTCGCTACAATCACTGCTAGTTACCTTCTGATCCACGAGCTGGCTCGAGAGCTGACTCGTGCTCGCACTACTTTAGCTGCCACTAGATCCTTCTCTACTCCACTGTTTATGGGATTTACTCCTTATATTCCACCGAGTTCTAGCTCACATGTTTCCCCGGTTACTCCTCCGAGTAGCTCGGGCACCTCGACCGTGACTCCCCTCAGTGCTCCTGCTGAGTGGGTTTCCCTTCTCGCTACCCCCGTAGCCCCGATGCTCCAGCCTCATCCTGCACATGTCCCTAAGGGAGAGCCGTTGAGGCAGCATCGTTGTGTTACCTTTAACCCAGAGGTCTCGGTTAACATCGTCAGTTTAGGATCCAAGTCCGCTTCAGGAGAGGACCCGACAACACCAGCAGAGCATTAGAGCGTTCGAGTATCCGCAGTTGTCATGTTGATGTATGGATGTAGTCGTACGAGTCATGATGTCTCGTTTCATGTATGAGAGTAGTAGAACTTATCATGGCATTTATCTTTCATGTATGAGTCTATGTATAATTATGTGGAACTTTTTCTCATTTGCCGTGTTTCCTTCGATATTACGTTTTATTTTCCTTCGGGTTTTGTCGCTGGCTTTTCCCCCACTACTTTGGATGTTGCTCATCTTGGTTGCGTTATCTTGGGAAAAACAAATAATAGGATGACACGGGGAGGCAGTAGCAGTAACGCTTGAGAGGATGTCACTGTTCGCCGTTTAGCACGACAGGCAGGGCACTCCCCCGTTTCGTACGATCCACCACCGCCTCCACCGCCAAATCCGCCCTCTACCGAGCAAATACGCATGTTTGAGGAAAGAAGGAATAATGATCTGGTTGAAATGTTAAAGAGTGTACAAGCTATGGTTTGGCAGAATTGAAATCACAATGGTCACCACTCCAAACTGTCAGATTTTCAGAGAACCAAGCCTCCCAGTTTTAGCCAAGTTATTGATCCCTTGGATGTAGATGATTGGTTACGAACTATTGAGGAAAATCTTGAAATTGCTCGTACTGAAGAGGATGACAAGGTTCCGTTTTCTACGCATTATCTCGAAGGAGTTGTTGCTATATGGTGGGATATTGCGAAGGCCATGTGGCCTACTGATGAAGAAATCACTTGGACAAAATTCAAGGATCATTTCCGCAAATACCATATTCCTGCTAGTATTATGAAGGTCAAGCAGCGTGAATTCCTCACACTCATCCAAGGAAGCCAGTCTGTGAGTGAATATCTGCATAAGTTCAATCACTTGGCTCGCTATTCCCTCTATGATGTGGCCACAGAAGAAAGAAAGATTGACAGATTTCTTGGAGGATTAAACCAGCACCTCCGGTGCACACTTAGTATGTTTGATTTTCTAGACTTCCAAACTCTGATAAACAAGGCCCTCATTGCTGAGAGAGAGAGAACAAGCTTATACATGACAACAAGCCTACCAATAATGATCACAAGCGCAAGTTCGAGCCTAGGAAGGATGGTCAGCTAGTGCAAAAGGCTCGTACTTGGCAGCACACTCAAGTAGAGTACAAGCCCAATTGGCAGTAGAATGTTAACAAAACCACTACTCAAGTCAAGAATGCCATAACCAACCCGGTGCGAGAAGAATGCTAGCGCAAAAATTCCTGTTTCAGTTGTGGGCAAACCGCACATTATGCCAGACAGTGTCCCAAGAACGGTAGGGCAAATGCTCCATTCAGGCCACAAGTCAACCATATGGAACCATACCCTGTCCAGCAAAACATCACCGGGCAAGTTCATCACCTCTCCGCAGACGAAGCCCAAGAGAACCCCGAAGTCGTCATTGGTATGTTTTCTGTTAATAGCATACCTGCAATAATTTTATTTGACTCTGGGGCTTCCCACTCTTTTATTTCTTAGAGTTTTGATGCCCAGAACAAATTTCCTTGTTCGATTTTGAGCAAGAATATGTTGGTACAATCCCCGGGATCTTTGCTCAGAAGCAATCTAGTCTGCCGTAATTTGGAAATTAATATCAATGGAGTCTGTTTTCCAACTTCCTTGATAGTCATCGAATCTGCCAAGTTGGACATTATTTTGGGGATGAATTGGTTAACCGAATACCAAGTATGCACTTAATGCGTGACCTGAGAAGTCACCTTGACAAGTCAGGAAGGGCAGACTACAAAATTCTATGCCCGCAGAAGCATACCCGAAATGGTCTTCACTGCTGTGGCTGACGAGTTGGGGTTAATTCCTGTGGTCAGTGAGTTTCCTGACGTATTCCCAGAAGAATTGCCAGGAATGCCGCCGGACCGAGACCTTGAGTTTGCAATTGATCTTGTGCCCAGGACCGCACCGCTATACAAGAAGTATTATCGGATGCCTTCGTCAGAATTACTGGGGTTAAAGAAACAGCTTGATGAGATGCTCCAGAAAGGATATATCTGCCCCAGCTCTTCACCATGTTGATCACCTTCCATATTCGTGGACAAGAAGGATGGTAGTCTCCGTATGTGTGTGGAATACCATTAGCTGAATGATGTCACCATCAAAAACAAATATCCATTACCTAGGATTGACGATTTATTTGACCAACTCAGTGGGGCAAAAGTATTCTCCAAAATTGATTTAAGGACTGGATACCACCAACTCAAGATCAAAAAGGAAGATATTCCTAAGACCGTGTTCACTACCCGATACGGTCTTTATGAATATACCATTATGTCCTTCGGCCTCACCAATGCCCCTACTTTCTTCATGCATATGATGAACAAAGTATTCATGGATTTCCTGGACAAATTTGTGGTGGTCTTCATCGATGATATCCTCATATACACAAAAAGTGAAGAAGAGAACAAGGGACACCTCAGAGCTATCTTACAAAGACTCCGTGACCATCAGCTATATGCCAAATTAAGTAAATGCGAGTTTTGGCTCAAGCAAGTTGGATTCCTTGGGCATGTGTTGTCAGCAGAAGGTATAGCCATGGATCCAGGTAAGGTGAAGGACGTGCTTGATGGGCTAGCATCCACGACAGTATCCCAAATCCAGAGTTTCCTTGGATTAGTCGGGTACTACCGTCATTTCATTGAAGGTTTCTCTAAGATTGCCAAGCCAATGATAGAGCTTCTCAAGAAAGATAAGAAATTTGAATGGACTGAGGACTATGAGAAAAGTTTCAATGAGCTAAAAATCAGACTGACAACAACACCTGTGTTGACTCTTCCAGACATCTACCGTAGCTTTGATGTGTACTGTGACGCTTCCAGACAAGGTCTTGGATGCGTACTTATGCAAGATGGCAAGGTGGTATCATATGCATCTCGATAGCTACGACCCCATAAAGGAAACTATCCTACTCATGATCTGGAATTGGCCACGGTGGTTCATGCTCTAAAAATTTGGAGACACTACCTCATTGGAAAAAGGTGTCAAATATTTACCGTCCACAAGAGTCTCAAGTACATATTTACTCAGCCAGACTTAAATCACCGTTAATGGAGATGGCCTGAGTTAGTCAAGGATTGATCTTGGAATTAATTATCACCCGGGTAAGGCCAACATGGTTGCCGATGCACTTAGCCGGAAGCCTGCCAGTCTGAATACCATGATGGAGTCATTGCCTCCCGAACTTAAGGAAGAGATCACTCAGCTCAACCTGGTCATTATTGATACTGATCTTGCTAATATGATGGAAGTTACTCCTAACCTCGAGGATGAGATCCGCAAGGCCCAGTCCGATGACATAGTGCTTCAAAAGCATATCAAGCGTATGTTAAAAGGCCAGACCCAAGATTTCTCTAAGGATCAACTAGGTACGCTAAGGTTCCGTGGAAGGATTTGTGTACCGAATCAAGCAGACTTAAGAAAGAAGGTACTGGTAGAAGCACACAAGTCTGCATACTCTATTCACCCCGGAGGTACCAAAATGTATGAAGACCTTTGGCAGATATTCTGGTGGGATGGGATGAAGGAAGACATCGCCTATTTTGTTGCGACATATGCAACAAAGTGAAGGAAGAACACCAGAAGCCCGCCGGCTCCTCCAACCTTTGCCCGTTCCACAATGGAAGTGGGTTGATGTCTGTATGGATTTTATCACGGGCCTACCAAAGACTCATCGAGGCAATGACGCAATATGGGTCATAGTGGACACATTAACCAAAGTAGCTCATTTTATTCCCATCAGAACCACTTACCGAGCCGATCAGCTCGCACAGTTATATGTGTCCAGAGTAGTCAGTCTGCATGGATTACCACGAACAATCACTTCCGACAGAGGGTCACTTTTTACCTCTGCTTTCTGGTCACGTCTCCATCAAGCTTTGTGGACCGCACTAAAATATAGCACAACTTATCATCCTTAGACAAATGGTCAGACTGAACGTGTAAACCAAATACTTGAAGATATGTTGCAAGCATGTGCTTTGGCCCAAGGACCTAAATGGGAAGATTGTCTGCCGTATGCTGAGTTCTCCTACAACAATAGTTTCCAGACCATTCTAAAGATGTCACCTTATGAACCTCTGTATGGCCGTAAGTGCCGCACTCCGTTAAATTGTTCTCAAACCGGAGACAACCGTATTTTCGGAACTGATCTCATGATGGAGACTAAAAAGCAAGTCAGGGAAATTCGAGACAGATTGCAATTGGCTAAATCACGACATAAGAGTTATTATGATGCAAAGCACCGACATATTAGTTTTGAACCCGGAGAGCATGTATACCTCCGGGTCACCCCTATGAAAGGAGTCAAAAGATTTCAGACTCGCGGAAATTGGCACCCAGGTATATTGGTCCATTCCCAGTTATGTCCAGAGTGGGTACTATTGCATATTGGTTGGAATTGCCCCCGGAATTGTCAGAAGTGCACAACTTGTTCCATGTCTCACAGCTAAGACGATGTATATCGCCTCCCGAGAGAAAGACTGATATGTCAGAATTAGAGTTGGCTAAGGATTTATAGTATGAGGAGAAACCGTTCAGAATCTTGGATGAGATGGAAAGGGTCACTCGTAGTAAAGCAAGAAAATTTTATAAGGTTCAGTGGGAGCATCACACAGAGGAAGAGGAAACTTGGGAACGAGAGGAATTTCTAAAGGCAACCTATCCAGAATTGTTTTTCCGAGCAACCGAATCTCGAGGACGAGATTTATCCTAAGTGGGGGAGGTTTGTGACAGTCTGGGTTTTTGCCCCCTCTTCTTTCCTTTGAATCTGGTTGCCTTCTTATTTGAATTTGGGTTTTTGAATCATTTCAGTTGGACTTAAACCCTTGGGCATACCCATGACTTTCACCCAAGTGGTTCACCCCTCCACAAGCCATCTTTTCTTCTCTGGTTAATCCCAAAATAAGCATAGGAATATTTTCCTTAAATGAAAAATATTCATTTCCTACTCAAAAAACTCTAACTAGCAACATATGCTCCAAAGCAACCCCCATTTTCTTTGCTTGCAAAAATCTGAGAAAATTACCAATTATTCTTTGAACCCTAGAGCACCTCCCTGAGCAAAAATATTGCACCACTTTTTGGAATATTTTTTCTACAGAAGATCTTTTCTGTTCTGGTCAGAAAAGGTAGTTTCTACAGCAAGTACCATTTTACTTGATCCTTTGAGGCTGATTTTTCTTGAGCATCATTACCTTCCTAAGAAAATACTAACCACCAAAAATCAGCCCTAAACTCTTATTGGTTTGACCACGGTTAACTCCCAAAGTTATTGCCCAGAAACTTACCAAGGAGTAAAACTCTAACTTACAACACCTGAGCTCGAGTCAAAGCTTTGGAACAACCCAAACCACTAAGGACTACACGCCAGACATGAATTTATGGCAAGTCCTGGCTGTATGCCAGAGTTCACACGGTGACCACACGTGTGCACGATGCCAACGTGCTAATCGACGCTCTCAGGATGCCGCGGAACGCTTTGTTCATCACGTGCTCGCTTCCCCGGCTGCCGCACCTTGCCAAACCGCACCACCATCACCGTCGCGACCTACTTAACTCCACCCTGGTGCTCGCCAACGCCGGAGCTCACCACAGCGAGCACGGGCGCGACCCGGCCAACCAAACAGTGCGTCGCCACTGTGCTTGTCGCCGCCACTGTGCTTGTCGCCACCCCCATTCCTGTGCTCATCTTCGCCCTCTCACAGTGCTCGTGTGAGCTGCGTCGCCTTCTCCCCCTCTCACTGACGTCGTTCGTCGCCGGGCGCCGTGTTTAGAAGCCCTCCGACGGAGCCCGATCCCCTCTCCGCGCTCGCCTATAAATACAACCCTCCCCAACTCTCTCGAGCATCACCAACTCACCACACACACTCTACAACGCAGTAGAAAGCCGAAGCCTGGCCGGGCAGGCCTCGGGCCACTGTCCCCGAGATCAAGCTCACTAGTGATCCCTGCGGTTCGCCCCCACCATTCCAGCCCCTCCCAAGCTCGAGCCACTCTTCCAGAGCCTACATAGTGCTTCACTGGTGTTGTTCGACCCGGTTGGAGCCCCTGGCGCAGCCCCACCTCGCTGTCATCTCCAACTCCGGCGACCTCTGCTTCCTACCGCCGCTGGAGAAGCTCGTTCTGACACTGTTCGAACACCCCTAGCCATTCTACGGGTACGGGCAGGTGCGCCTCGATCTCCTCTCGCGTTCTACCCCTCTGGATCTGGCCAAGGAGCCCTCCTCGCCGGTGTGAGCTCCGGCGAAGCCTCGCTGTGCTCTATTTCTCTCTCCCCCTCGCACCTGACCAGCGGGGCCCACTGTCATCCACTCAGGCCGCGCCCGAAGCGGTATGAGTGGTGGTGCCCTGCGAGTTTACACTTTCGACGTCACCCCCTGGATTCTGTTTATTTAAATTCAATTCAAATTTGCAGAGAGCTTCAAACAACCACAACTCTTTAACCAAAAGTCCAGATGAATTGATTCTTTTTGCATTGTGTTCTTAATGAATGGATCTAGAAGCTCACCAAAAATGAGATTTTTCTCTCTTGTCTAGATTTTCTGGTGATTTTCATAGTGTTTCTTGATATTTTCTTTCTTTGTTTTTAATTGTTTTCAGAAGGTGAAGCTTGTCTTGAGGATCACTAGGAGGAGTGTGAACCTCATCTGCACTAAGGCAAGCCGCAGCAACATTTTCATGGTGCCATTGCAATATTTGTGATTTTCCAACTTGAATAAATGATTTAGTTCATGCATTTAAATCACTTAAATAAATATTTATTCTGTTGAATGCTTGTTTAGTTTGGTACGTTTAATTTATAGTAGTTTGAAACTAACTAAGTTAGTTTAAGTCAGTAGAAGTAATATTTGGTTATGAAGAAATAAAATAACTATGAAAAAGAATTAGTTTGGTTAATATTTTCTTCAGTGAGAAAATGGATTATGTTAAGTTAACATCATGGTTAAGATTGCCGAATAATAACAAAAGCCAGAGAAGTGGTATGAGTTGTTAATGATTATGGTCAGTACTTGATGTGGTTGACCCATTTATTTTCGATGATATGTGATGCATATTGTAAGATTGCACTTTCATGGCATATCATGACACTGGTTATTTTTACTTTAAGTTAAACCTGATAATAACTCAACTTGAACATATCATTGATCGGGTCATGGTGCGACTGAATCGAGTTTTTCCGAGTGCAACCACATTTGCCTTTATGGGAAGGCCTTTATTCGGTCCGTTGTCATGCCTCTGGTCGGTGCCTCCAATGAGTGAAGGTCATGGGCACGCGTTTCCCTGGCCTGGTAAGCAGACATAACCTTGTGTGCCCGTAGTTATTATGGTACCTTGTCCCCGTTTGGGACCGTTTATGTTTTGCCACGACGATGGCCGTTGGTGCCTTTGGTAGGCACGGGGCCACCCAGGACTTAGCCCAATGTGGACTGAGTCGGAGTGGCCTGGAGAGTGTCATGGCAATGTAGGGATTCCGTCGGAATGCCGTTGGTCCACACGAATGGGAGTGCGAGGCCATGTATTCCGTGGTGTGGGTACAGTCTGCTACCTCTGCAGAGTGTATTAAATATATCGATAGCGGCGTCCTCGGTTACGGACACAACTCTAAAGTAGGTCACACCATGGGTCAACGTAAATAATCATGCACACTAATGTTAATAACATGGCACTACTAAAAAGATGATGGTTGAGAAACCATGTTGATGATGGAGACCAAAGTGTTGGTCCGTTTGTGATCCGAGTAAGATCACCATTTGGTTATGATGTAACCCGTTTGGAGACAAAAGTGTTGGTCTGTTTATGATCCAAGAAAGATCACCGTTTGGTTACGAGGTAGCCCTCTTTGTAAGCAAGTCCGAGGGACTTGAGGCAGGAGATCTTGTTCACCGCATCCCTAGTATGATTTTGCATTGATGATAATTTGATTAATATCATGATATTGTTTGTCATTATGTTTATGCTTGTTGTGATCTTGCAAGTACATTCAATGTACTGACCTGGCGTGTCATGCAAGATTTCAGGAAAGCCTCGTTGGATCAGAGTGCTGTTCGAGTCTAGATCGTGTCCACATCGGTGTCCCTGTGCTATGGAGTCCCGCTTCATCGTCATTCTACTGCCGCGTAGTTGTTGTGATCAAGGCCCCTTTATTTTCAATAAATAATGTACATATTGTTCAGCCGCATCGGGTGTGCTGCTTGGCCTTGCAACTTGATGTAATGTGAACTATGTTCCGCTAGTATCAATAAAGCAGTTGTTTTCTATACCAAGATGTTGTGCGTTGCCAAAAGACATGGTCTTTGGGCTGGCAATGCAAGGTAAACCAGTTGCTCTGAGCTGGGGTGCCACAAAACCAAGGCTTTGTAATATATTTATGTTGTTATCCGAACTACATACCTCCTGTGCGGCCATATTTTATTATTCTTGAAAGTTTGCCAGTCGTCGGCTTCAGCCCCCACATAGATGCTATGGGGGTGTTCGTAATAACGTGTAATCACTCTTGACGCAACGTCTTGGTCCGTAAAGGATTTGACTTACGTAACGAACCGGGCAATCAGACTATGCGGCTTTAGCACTTTCACTTAGCCATAGGAGTTTGACTGTGGGGCTAAGAACTAGCCCCTGGTGCACATGTGGATCTCTGAACTGGGATGCCCTGGGCGCATGACCGAACCGAAGTCAGTCCTTCATATAATACAGAGAAAATCGTGAAAGATTTGTATTAAGTCGCCGAATAGCCGACTAGCTCTCGCCATATCATGACAGTCAGTTTTTGGCTTTCTCTACTTAGGTGTTTTACTGGATGAACCAGAAATACAACCGCAGTAGTTCTCCCTTTACTACCTTAGACAAACAAGCGGAACGTAAGGTGGTAACCACAGGAGCCGAGCAACCCAACTATTGACCAAAGGCATGATTTGGCGTCGATGCATATAATGCAATATTTGGGGCGCCGAAGTGTACTATGAAAGTGTTTAGACTTTTTGGTTTTGAACATTTGTGGCCGAATAAATCCCCTGGTGATTAAAGCCAATGTGTATATGTCAATCAGTCATTAAGACGGGATACAAATGACGTAGTAGACCAATACCGAATAAGGTAGGGTAAAATGGTTTCCATTATATTCGGATTGATACGTCAAAACGTATTTTTACAAAGGACGCGATAAGCATCAAGGATATTTTACATGCCGAGCACAAGGGAAAGCTGTGTACAGGTCCTAAAAATTGATCTTGAAGATCCTTTGGACACTCTGCCGCACGTCTGCGCTGCTTTTTGCCTTGGGGTTGGATCCTTTGAGAGGATCAATGATCAAATATGCATGACGGGCCTGGAAAAGGGCCCTTAGTACCATTTTGAGGTGATGTGGTTTGTAAAGAACCTGAAAAAATAAAAATACGAAGAAAAAAGGGGAGGATATGAGGGTCCGAATTGGGTCGAGCCATATTGTGGACATTGTTTTTAGTGTGCCTCCGTCCTTGCCCATGGTATTTTTAGTGCGTAATTATGTACGCATGGTACATATGCCGCAATCAGGTTGGGGTTTTGACGGAGGCCGGATTGCTATTCTAGCTCTGGACGAGCCAGACTGTCATTCTGCACGGTAGGTCGGACTCGTTTGACAATGTCCGGTGGCTTGACTGCCGGTGTAGTACTTGGCTTAATAAGGCCACCCTGTACTTCAGCTGCGAGCGCTGCAGTGTGCTCCTCACTACGGAGGGAGCGCTCCATGTTTCCATTAACTGTTATAACACCACGTGGTCCAGGCATCTTGAGCTTTAGATAAGTATAGTGCGGGACCACATTGAAACGGGCAAACGCGGTTCGTCCAAGCAGTGCGTGATAACCACTGCAGAAAGGGACAAAGTCAAAGATAGAGTCTTCGCTTCGGAAATTATCCGGTAAGCCGAAGACTACCTCTAGCGTTATGGACCCTGTGCAGCAGGCCTCTACACCGGGTATCATTCCTTTGAAGGTGGTTTTGGTGGGCTTGATTCTTGACGGATCAATGCCCATTTTACGGACAGTGTCCTGGTAAAGCAGGTTAAGACTGCTACCGCCGTCCATAAGGACGCGCGTGAGATGGAATCCGTCGATAATTGGATCGAGGACCAATGCTGCCGAACCTCCATGACGGATACTAGTCGGATGGTCTCTGTGATCAAAAGTGATCGGGCAGGCTGACCATGGGTTAAATTTTGGGGCGATTGGCTCTATGGCATAAACGTCCCTTAGTGCGCGCTTGCGCTCCCGCTTGGGGATATGAGTGACATAGATCATGTTCACTATTTTTACCTCGGGGGGTGGGGATTTCTTTTCCCCCCCGGTGTTTGTTGGGCGAGGCTCTTCATCATTGTCCTCGCTGGTTGGCCCTTTCCCCTTATGTTCGGTGTGTATTTTACTGGCATGTTTAAAGACCCAACAATTTCTGTTGGTATGGTTGGCAGGCTTGTCGGGGGTGCCATGAATCTGGCAAGGCCGATCAAGTATTCTGTCCAAACTGGATGGACCATCTTTGTTTCCTTTGAATGGCTTCTTCTGCTGTCTGGGTTTAGAGCCATTGAATCCGGCATTGACCACCATATCTTCAGTATCTTCATTGTTGCTTTGATGCTTGTGTTTTTTGCGTCGTGGCTTGTCGTTGCCGTCTTTGGCTTCGGAGGTGCCAGGGTCGCTGGTGTTGTTGCCTCTACGAGCTAGCCAGCTATCTTCTCCCACGCAAAAGTGGGTCATAAGTGTGGTGAGAGCTGCCATAGACCTCAGCTTTTCTTGGCTGAGGTGTCAGGTGAGCCACTCGTCACGGACGTTGTGTTTAAAGGCTGCGAGGGCTTTGGCGTCCGGACAATCAACAATTTGGTTCTTTTTAATTAAGAACCTGGTCCAGAGTTCCCGGGCTGACTCTCCGAGTTGCTGGACTATGTGACTAAGGTCATCGACATCTGGAGGCCGAACATAGGTGCCTTGGAAGTTGTCACTAAAGGCATCCTCCAAATCTTCCCAGCTACCAATAGAGTTTTCTGGGAGGCTGTTTAACCAGTGTCGTTCTGGTCCCTTGAGTTTGAGGAGGAGGTACTTGATGGCATGGAGATCGTCACCGCGGGCGATGTGGATGTGGAGAATAAAATCTTCAATCCATACTACGGGATCTGTCATTCCGTCGTATGATTCAATGTTCACGGGTTTAAACCATTTTGGGAACTGGTGCTCCATTACCTCATCAGTGAAGCATAAGGGGTATGTGGCGCCTCTGTATCGGGCGACGTCACAACGCAATTCGGATGAAGTCCGTATGCTTTTTTGGCCCTGGTGAGCTTATGCCTGTCAGGCCAGGCTTGATGCTCGTCTTCTCATGTTGGGGCGCGCCCCCTTGATCCGTAGATTGACCTTGTTTGGCCTGCTCTATTATTCAGGTCTTGTCGTAGATCGTAGGTGTATCATGGAGCCGATGTCTCTCTGCCCTTACGGCGAGGTGGTGCGGGTTGGTGTTCGGCATGGGTGGCTGCTTTATCATGCCCACGTGGTGGCCGATTTGGTTCATCGATGCGGTCATGTTTCGACGGGTTTGGCTTGACGGCCTCGTCATCGAATTTTGGCAGTAGCCGGCGCTTCAGATAAGTTTTTGTTGGGCGTTGAAGGCCATATTCTTCGGCAGCTAGGACCTGAGTCCATCTGTCGTTGAGTGTATCCTATTCGGCTTGGAGCCGTTGCTACTGCTTTTTTAGGCTTCTCGCAATGGAGATTAGCTGGCGCTTAAAGCGCTCCTGCTCGAGTGGTTCCTCTGGGACGATGAAGTCTTCGTCACCGAGGCTCACATCGTCCTCGGAGAGCGGTAGATAATTGTTGTCCTCTGATAATCCCCCAGTGCAGGGAATCATCGTACCAATTCCCAATGGTGGAAGTGATATGTATGGAGTATCGAACCCAGAAGGAGCTAAAGGTAAGATCAATATTCTCTCAAGCCCTATCTGCCACTGATATGACTCTACGTACACCGAACGTTTGCTTCCAACTAGAAACGGGAAATAAAATTATGTTGTGGGTATGAAGAGGATAACTTTGCATGGTATCGGAGAGATAAAATATAAAAGTAGGTGTCATTATCATAAAGTTAGAATATATTACTAAATATTATAAATAGAGAGTGTGGAATAATGATGGGTCGGTGTGCTGAATTTTCTTAGGCAATTGTTAACAAGACCGGTGGTCGTCATTGCAATTTCATATGAGGGAGAGGCATAAGCTAACGTACTTTCTCTTCTTGGATCATATGCACTTATGATTGGAACTCTAGCAAGCATCCACAACTACTAAAGATCATTAAGGTAAAACCCAACCATAGCATTAAAGCATCAAGTCCCCTTTATCCCATATGCAACAACCCCCTTACTCGGGTTTATGCTTTTGTCACTCAAGCAACCCACTATAAGCGAATCATGAACGTAATGCAACACCCTACAACGGGAATCCCTCACGCTTGCGTGACACGGAGGGCACAATATGATAGCACCAAAATAAAACATACAACTCATACAAATCTAGATCATCAATCAACCCAAAGACAAAGGATATCTACTCAAAACATCATAGGATGGCAACACATCATTGGATCATAATATGTGGCATAAAGCACCATGTTCAAGTAGGGATTACAGCGGGGTGCGGGAGAGTGGACCGTGTAAAAGAGATGAGGATGGTGATGTTGATGAAAACGATCACCGCGACGATGATTCCCCTCCCGAGGGCACTCCGGCGCCACCGAGAGAGAGGAGGAGAGGTTCTCCCCCTTGTGCTTCCTCATCCATGGCCTCCCCCTGTATGGGGAGAGGTTTCCCCTCTGGTCCTTGGCCTTCATGGTGATGATGGCCCCTTCAGGATCTTCCTCAATGCCCTCCGGTGATGATGGCCCCCTCCAGCAGGGTGCCAGAAAGGGCCTAGATTGATTTCTCGTGGCTACAGTGGCTTGCGGCGGTGGAACTTCCGATCTAGGTTAATTTCTGGAGGTTTCTATATATAAGAGTGTTGTCGAGAACAAGTCAAGGGGGGTCTCCGGGCTGTCCACGAGGTAGGCTGTCCCCCTGGGCACGCCCCCTACCTCGTGGACAGCCCGGGACTCTTCTTGCCCAACGCTTTTATTCCATGGCCTTCTTCTTGTCCAAAAATAAGCTCCATCAAGTTTCACGTCAATTGGACTCCGTTTGGTTTTCCTTTTCTGCGATACTCTAAAGCAAGGAAAAAAATAGAAACTGGCACTGGGCTCTAGGTTAATAGGTTAGTCCCAAAAATCAAATAAAATAGCATATAAATGCATAAAACATCCAAGGTTGATAATATAATAGCATGAATACTTCATAAATTATAGATATGTTGGAGACGTATCAGCATCCCCAAGCTTAATTCCTGCTCGTCCTCGGGTAGGTAAATGATAAAAGGAATAATTTATGAAGTGTGAATGCTAGCAAGTGCATAAGTTTCATCAATGATAGTTCCAATCACTTTTTCTAGCATTATTATATATCATAACAGTAGCTCATCTTCATAAAACTTTTCATGATCAAGTCACAAGCTATTCACATGTTAAAGTATAGATCATAAACTTTCTTGAAACTAACAAACTATATTCTCAGTCATCAAACAATTGCAATTCATCTTATTTTCAGGAAGGTTCTACGTCAGAGCTTTGATTTAGCAAACTCCACATACTCAACTATCATTTAATCTTTCACAATTGCTAACACTCACGTGATATTTATGGGTTCAAAGTTTTAATCGGACACAAAGAAAGATAGGGGCTTATAGATTCACCTCCCAACCTTTTACCTCAAGGGTAATGTCAACAATAATAGTTCATGATAACTTACATCCAATTGGATATATATATCAGGATCTTTCCAACACAATGTGCTTGACAAAGGATAAAATGTAAAAAGGGAAGGTGAAGATCACCATGACTCTTGCATAACGGTAGAAGATAAAAGTAAAAGATAGGCCCTTCGCAGAGGGAAGCAGAGGTTGTCATGCGCTTTTATTATTGGATGCACAAAATCTTAATGCAAAAGAACGTTACTTTATGTTGCCACTTGTGATATGGACCTTTATTATGCAGCCCGTCGCTTTTATTTCTTCCACATCACAAGATCGTATAAAGCTTATTTTCTCCACATTAATATATCATACATATTTAGAAGGCAATTTTTATTGCATGCACTGATGATAACTTACTTGAAGGATCTTAATCAATCCATATGTAGGTATGCTGGACTCTCATGGCAAAACTGGTTTAAGGAATGTTTGGAAGCACAAGTAGTATGTCTACTTGGTGCAAAGAATTTGGCTAGCATGAGGGGGAAAAGCAAGCTCAACATGTTGGATGATCCAAGACAATATACTTTATTTCGGATATAAGAAAACATAACCCATTACATTGTCTTCCTTGTCCGACATCAACCTTTTAGCATGTCATATTTTAATGAGTGCTCATAATTACAAAAGATGTCCAAGATAGTATATTTATATGTGAAATCTCTCTACGTTTGCTAACTTTCAATAAGTTTACTACCTATACTTATTCTGTGTGAAGTCATTACTCCCCATGGTATAAGCATATGAAACATATATAAATTCAGATTTATGATATTCAGTTCATTCAACCATTTACTCATATGATATACATGAAGCACGTGAGTAAATGACAAACTACTCCTAAAGATAAAAGTGAAGGACACTGAGTAGTCAAATAATTAACTAGCCATGGGAGGATTCTTTTTCATTTAATATTTCAGATCCAATGATTTTGTTCAAACAGCAAGTAAAATTGAAAATACACTCCAAGCAAAACACATATCATGTGACGAATAAAAATATAGCTCCAGGTAAGGTATACTGATAGTTTTTGAAGACGAAAGAGGGGATGCCTTACGGGGCATCCTCAAGCTTAGGTACTTGAGTCTTCCTTGAATATTACCTTGGGGTGCCTTGGGCATCCCCAAGCTTAGGGTCTTTCCACTCCTTATTCTCCTCATATCGATATCTCACCCAAAGCTTGAAAACTTCAATCACACAAAACTTAACGAAACTTCGTGAGATAGGTTAGTATGATAAGGAGTAAACCATTCACTTCGGTAATGTCAAAGAAAAGGATCATAATTTTTCTCACACAATTCCTACTATACTATATTATTTCTACAATTTATATTGAGGAATATAAGCAATAGAAACTAGAAAACAAGCAAACTATGCAATGAAAACAGAATCTGTTAGAAACAGAACAGTCTGTAATGATATGAACACCAACCATACTTCTGCTACTCCAAAATTTATCAAATAAATTTATGGACGTGAGGAATTTGTCTATTAATCTTCTGAAAAAATAATCAACTCAATCTCACTCTTCTGTAAAAAATGGCAGCTAATCTCGTGAGCACAAAGTTCCTGTTTTTTACAGCAAGATCACATTAACTTTCACCCAAGTCTTCCCAAAGGTCTTACTTGGCACTTTATTGAAACAAAAGCTATAATACATGATTAATATAGTATATTAATCATGAGAACACACAAAAACAGTAAGGGTAAATATTTGGCTGTCTCCCAACAAGCGCTTTTCTTTAATGCCTTTTAGCTAGGAATGATGATTTCAATGATGCTCACATAAAAGATAAAAATTGAAACATAAAGAGAGCATCATGAAGAATATGACTAGCACATTTAAACATAAAGAGAGCATCACCCAAGTCTTCCTATGCCTATGGATTTTGTGAGCACACAATTTATAGGAACAAGGATCAACTAGCATAGGAAGGAAAAACAAGTATAACTTCCAAACTTTAAGCACATAGAGAGGAAACTTGATATTATTGTAACTCCTACAAGCATATATTCCTCCCTCATAATAATTTTCAGTAGCATCATGAATGAATTCAACAATATAACCATCACACAAAGCATTCTTTTCATCATCTACAAGCATAGAAATTTTACTACTCTCCACATAAGCAAAATTCTTCTCATTCGGAATAGTGGAATCATTACTAACTAAAGTTGACACTCTTCCAGATCCACTTTAGATTATAGTATTATTCATACTCCAAAAGATATAAGTGAAGCACATGAAGCATTCTATAAAACCATACTCAAAAGATTTAAGTGAGGCACAAAGAGCAATTCTATAAGATCATACTTAAAAGATATAAGTGAAGCACATGAAGTATTCTATAAATTGGTGAAGGTACATCTCATACTAGCATGGTTATTAAATAAAAATAAAAACACAAAGGACACAAATCATGTGAACAAAACAAAAACCAAGGTATACCGATATTTGTTGAAGAAGAAAGATGGGATGCCAACCGGGGCATCGCCAAGCTTAGATGCTTGAGTATCCTCTGAAATATTTACTTAGGATGCCTTGGGCATCCCCAAGCTTGAACTCTTGCCTCTCTTTATTCTTCTCATATTGATAGCTCCTCGATCTTCGAACACTTCAACCACGCAAAACTTTAACAAAAACTTTGTGAGATTCGTTTGTATAACAAAGCAAATCACTACCTTTAGGTACTATTTCAAACTCATTACAATTTTATATTAGAACTATATCTACTATATTCCAACTTCTATATGGTTCATACCCTCCGATACTAGCCATAGATGCATAAAAATAAGCAAACAACACACACAAAACAGAATTTGTCTAAAACAAGACAGTCTATAGTAATCTGGAGGTTTAGTAAACTTCTGTAACTCCAAAAATTTTGAAATAAATTTTAAAATTTGTACATAAGTAATTTGCAAAAAGTTTTAGACCCATTTGACTTTCCAGTAAAAAAATGCAAAATCACGCGCTACAGCCAAAGTTTCTGTTTTTGTTCTGCACATAGTAAACAAGCAATCTAATCATCCTAAAACCAAAGCTTGGCACATTATTTTTACAATAAATTGGATATATAAGGGGATAATTATTTACAGAGAAACTTCCATGAAAAATTCTACATTGTTTTCGTGAGCATGAACACAAGTGCTCAAGGTCGACTCTCACTTCTTCAATGCATAACTTTCCAATCACTTCTCTTTTTGAAAAACTTTTTAGGCATGAGAGGCAAGTAAATTATTTTTGTATTTTCATTCTTTTTAAAAAAAAATATGTTTCACCCACAAATAAATAGAAACAAAAAGGAAAAACAAAATCTACTTAGTGAAGAAACCAAACAAGCACACACGAGAATATCAACCCCACGCTATTGCTCCCCGGCAACGGCGCCAAAAAAGAGCTTGATAATCCCCAAGTGCAGGGAATCATCGTAGAAATTCCCAATGGTGGAAGTGATAAGTATGGAGTCTCGAACCCACAACGAGCTAAAGGTAAGATCAATATTCTCTCAAGCCCTACACTACAAAAAAATACACTTCCGTGATGATACGTGTTTGTCACAGTAGGTCGCGTTTTCTGTCATGCATGTACATCCATGACGATTTTATGACAGAATCAAGATAGTCATACATGTCCTGTCGTAGAAGTGTTCCATGACATTATCAAAATTATCATCACGGAAGTGTCCACTTCCATGATGATAAATCGCGCGTCACAAAAGTGCTTTCGTCAAGGGTGACCGACACGTGGCATCCACCGTAACGGAACGCCGTTAAGCTATCGGGGCGGGTTTTGGATCCGATAACCCGTTAACAGCCCCGACCAATGGGGATTTTCCACGTGTAAAATCATCATTGGCTGGAGGAAACACGTGTCGGCTCATCGCTGGGACAGATGTCATCCACTCATTGGACAGAAGGCGCCTATGATACGTCGACACATGGCATGGCCCAACAGAGGCCCATTCATGTGAAAAGGCCGGCCCGTTTGACTTGGTCAAAAGGTGGCGGGCCGGCCCATGGAAAGCATGTTAATGACCTGTTCGCATATAGCCCATTTATAGCCCGCTAACCCAAGGCCCCTTACGCCCTATTCGAATTAGGCCCAGTAGCATCATCTGGGCCATCCAATATGATTCCAGCCCATTTTCACTTCTGGCCCATGTATGGCCCATGACGTCTTTCGGCCCATGTGAGGCCCTATGTAATTCTTGGCCTATTAACGGCCCGTGGTGAAACTGGCCCGTAATGAACAGTGTATCACTTCACACCCATCGGCCCGTGGTGAAACTGGCCCGTAAAGAATAGTGTATCACTTTATACCCATTAACGGCCTGTTATTCCGTTGGGCTGTTTCCAGCCCATGTTATCTTTCGGCCTTCTCAGAGCCCATTTATTCTTGAGCTATTTTCCAGCATTCTTTTACTTACGTCCCGTTACTGTCATTTTCTGCTTGTGGGCCAAATTCAGCCCGTGGTTATAGTCGGCCCATTTGTGGTCCGTTAATACGTTGGGCCGTTTTCATAGCGTCATCAAATACAGCCTATTAACGATGGCCCGTTATGGTCGGCCCATGAACGAACGATTCCAACTCTAGCCCGTTTACAGCCAGAATGCGGTCTGTTTGGCCCATGTTTGACCAATCGATCATACGGCCTGTATAAGGCCCATTGATGATACGGCCCGTAGAAGGCCCATTGTTTCTATGGCCCGCAGAAGGCCCATTGTTTCTACGGCCCGTAGAAGGCCCATTGTTTCTATGGCCCGTAGAAGGCCCACTTTTTCTACGGCCCATAGAAGGCCCACTGTTTATACGGCCCGTAGAAGGCCCACTGTTTCTACGGCCCGTAGGAGGCCCGGTGTCATTACAGTAAATATTAGCCCATGGTTATTGTGGCCTAGTTTTTAAAAATAGGTTATTGCAGCCACTAGCAAACCGCAGAAAAAAGAACTGCACTGACTACAAGCAAACAAATAAACAAGACAACAAGGAAATAAATAAGCAAGCAACTTACACTAGGCTATCACGGCTATTACACATATTACATCCACTCGGCATCAAAGTTCGCCACCAGTGCAAATATAGGGAACACGGCAGCATATAAACGCCGCAGCAAAACAAGTCCAGAACTGAAACCACTTCAGAAGAGCTCAAGAAACAATATCCTGTGTACCCATAATGCTGGCAAGATGCTTAGAAAGCTTAGCAAGCTTATTAACTTTCTCTTGTTTGGCACTTAAGTCCTCCAGCACTTGCTGTTGCACCAGAAAGTATGCATCTGAATTCTGCAGAGACTTCATCAGTCCTTCGGCTTCCTATCGCATAACATCTGATCGATATCTTTCAACTTGAAGTTGAGACTCAAGAAGCCGAACTGATTCAGGCAACGAGTTCGAAGAGCTGGTGCCAGCAGTGGTAGCCAGTAACTCGAACACTACATCAAGACAGGACTTTGGGGTTGTCTCAGTGTCTTCAATATAGTTTTTATCAGCTTTCTTGGAGACCAACAGGGATGTCTCACTATCTTGAACCTTATCTGCATTACTTCCTTTACCATTGCATAACAGGGTACTCTTCTCCAATATTTTATCTGCGTTCTAAAAGAGAAACAAACAAACACATCTCAGGTTTACAATGTAGTATATGAAACTAATTTTGGTAAACCAGTTCAGTAGTAAGGTGGACAGGATAACAACATGAAACAAACATATATCTATTTAGTATGGTCACTGTATGGTCTATATCATTCTAGTTTATGTTGCCAAATCAAGATAGATACAGTTCAAATCATATCTATTTAAGACAAAGCAGCATAGACAGAATATAAGTGTGGGAAACAACATAGCAATAACAACACTTGTAATGTGCATGGCATGAGAACATAACTGTTTATTCAATTGAAACTGAAATCAACATAGAGCAAGTTACAACAGCAAACAGCCAAACATGTTGAAGAAACAGGTTTAAAACATACCTATTGCGCCATTGGAGTTTCAATTGCATCCTTCAAATTTGAAATTAGTTGGTATCAGTAAATACAGTGATGCAAAAGCAAAGTAGCATGAACCATAGCTACGGAACCTGACCTGAGAACAATTCTTCTTCTGCTTTAAGCGTTGACTTCGGGTTCGGAGTGGTGGTCCTCATGATTTGGGCACTGCAGTTGCCTTACTAACTGCTCGTGCTTGGGTGCTCTGTGGTGGAGACGGTGCTGTGTCAACGGGAACTGGGTGTCTATCTGCTGGGGTTGGGGTTAGAAGGGGTGTAGCTGGTTCTCTGTCCAAATGGGTAGGGGTACAATCTGCATAAGTGTGGGTTATGTGTGGTGGGGCTGGTTCTTGGGCAAGACAACCGTGGTTCTATCTGCATCGACAGGTAGCACGATCTTTTCTGAAGACCATGTTTTTACTCCCACAGATACTGCCATCACTCCCTCCAATTGAAATGGCTGATAAACAAGAAAAGTAATTGAATGTACAAACATTGTAAGATAGACAGGTGCAATGGATAGTAGGGAAGAAACCAGGGCATGAAATAATTCACATTTATGTTGTCTAAGCAAACAGAATAGCAGGACATAATTTCACATATATGATGGCTAATTAAACAGGATAGCATGACACAATTTCACATGTATGGTGCCTAACTATTCAGGATAGAATGACATACTTCAAAATATGATGACTATGCAAACAGGATGACATGATATAACTATACGATGTGTCTATTAAAGTGGTTGGCATGCCATAAATCACAAACATGTCGTCGATGGAAACATGATGGCATGATATAATTCACGGATAGAATGACATAATTTAAAATATGATGACTATGTAAACAGGATGAGATGATATAACTATATTATGTCTTTAGAAAATGTGTTGGCATACCATAATTCAGATACATGTTGTCTATGTAAACATCATGGCATGACATAATTCAAATATATGATTTATATACTAAGGAAGTGGGCAGAGGGCAATGCATATATGATGTGTCAACTAAGGAGATGGCATTCAATATTGTGTATATGATGTAAAAACTAAGCATTGCAATACAACATTTGCATTATATGAGTAATATAACCCTGCCAAGTTTGAGCATACACCTCAGGGGGATAATAGGACTGGTCATCTGCCTCTGAATCCTCCTCTGAAGGGCTATTTGTAACCAGCAAGATATCTGCTTCAGCAGGTAGCATTGTCTGCTCTGAAGACCTTGTTCTCACTCCAGATTTATCCATCACCAATTCAAATGGCTGATGCATAGGAAGAGCAGTTGAATATACAAACATTGTCGACAAAAGCAATGAGAAATACAAAAAAAAGGATGGCATGATATAATTCACATATATGACGCTTGCCTAAACAGCATGGCATTGCATAATTCACATACATAATGCCTTGCAACAAGATACCATTGCATAATTCACATATATAACGTCTTGCAACAAGATGGCATTGCATAATTCACATATATGGTAATTAGACACTAAACAGGTGGCATTCACACAAAGCATGTCTAAACTAAGCAAATGACATAGCAATGCAAGATAGCATACGCACGATATGAGCAACATAACCCTGCCAAGTTAGGGCATGCACCTCGGGGGGGGGGGATATGACTGGTCATCTGTCTCTGAATCCTCCTCTAAGGAGCTATCGGTAACCAGCAAGACATGCGCTTCGTCAGATAGCATTGTCTGCTCTGAAGACCTTGTTTCCACTCCAGATTTTTCCATGACCGTGCCGAATGGCTGATGCATAGGAAGAGTAATTGAATGTACTAAAATTGTTGACAAATTTAACACGTAATAAAAAATGATTACATGATATAATTCACATATAAGATGACTGGCTAACCAGGGTGGCATTGCAAAATTCACATATATGATGCCTCGCTAGACAAGATGGCATTGCATGATTCACATATACAATAAAGAAACTAAATAGATGGCATTGACACAAAGCATGTCTAAACTAAGCAGATGACATCTTTAATGTATATAGTAAGTAATGCAAGGCGCCATATGCATGATATTACCAACATCAGCATGCCAAGTTAGAGTGAAGACCTCATGGGGTAAATAGGAGTGGTCTTCTCCTTCTGAATCCCCCTCAGAACAGTTATCTTCCTCTTGATTATGATCCAAAATGGGTGGAGGGGGCTGCCTTTGCGCCCACCATGGAACAACGTCTGCATGAAATTTTATTGCCACGCAAGGCTCATCTCTTTTGCTCTACATGATTAGTTCCATTGTGTACAATAACTGGCATGCATAGGAATAAAACATAGTGAGATTATGTAAGGAGTGCATGCACAAATCCATAGTGATGGTAGCAAACTGTGGATAGACCCAAAACCAATGATAGCAGGCAGATAATAGCTTTAGTTAAAAAATACAGATAATGGCTCCTTTAATGTTTGTTTGCACCCAACATGAAACTCATAGTAGACACCGGAGATTAACCAGATAGTAGATAGATAGTACTGATTGCTTCCCCAATATGTACCCCACAACCATTTAAAAACTCAAGTTTCAGCATTAGTTTGGACCTGACTCAGAGTCTAATAGGTGAACACGACGATAATGTAGCATGTCATCATATTAAGCGACACATAACGTAAGCAGACACGGAAGAGTGTGACCTCTCTTGCGGCCCCGTATAGTCCTCAAGGTCATCTACTCAGTTGATGATGGTAATGCAGTTGCCATGGCTGCCGGTGGTGGGGAAGAAGATCTGAGGCGGTGAAAGACAATCTAGAGAGCGGATCCCTGCTATGGTGAACCCTTCCATCATTGGAGCAGCTGAGCTGGGTTGGAGCACAGTGTCGCAGGAGCGGAACAAACCACACAAGGTTTTCTTTGACACATATCTGTAACAGAAGTAATTGAGTAAGGGCTTGTTTGAATTTGAGGATTCTAACAATGCAGGGATAGGAAATAGACATGAATAGGATAGGAATGCACGTGCAAAACAGAGAATTTAAAAACATAGGATTTCTTCCAATCAGGGTGTTTGATTCACAACAATTGGAAGATCACATGATGAAAAAAAGCATGGTGAGATTAAGTCAAACCACAAGAAAATGTATGGTTATAATGCTATTATGCTACTATCTCTTAGTCTTGTGCTTGATGAATAGGAATATGAAAAGGAGGAGAAGTGGAAATTAGAATTCCTACAGTTTTTCTTTCAAGGAGACACTAAAGGAACAAATCCTATAGTTTTCCTTTGCCCCATTCCTTTGCACCAAATTCATGAAAAGTAGTACCATAGGAAACTTCCCAATTCCGATGTTTTTCATTCACTTTTCCTTTCAAGCACTGGCGATTCTAGTAGGCAGGCTTGAGCAAGGAAAATCCTACACTGAAAAAATGATTTTGTGCTACTTCTATTACTTTGGACCCAGGCCACTGCCATACTAGCTCAACTCCCAGGCCCATCGACAAATGCACAGCTCAAATGCGCAGAGATAAATAATGATGGCGTTCAAGAGAGTCCATCACGAATAGCTAAGTTGCCTGGTACCTCACTGCTTGTCATATAGTAGGATAAAATAATCGTATTTCCCGTTACTACGAGTGCTCGGTGGACAATATATATAACATGTAGAGTAAAAAAGAGATGCAACAAGTGTACAACCTCTTTGGCGAAGGCATGTCGATCTCAGCGTAATTAGGTTGGCCGGTGAGGATGCTCCGGCTGACTTGGCTGTTGGAGGACGGGAAGAAGATCTTAGGCGTCTGGAGATGGAGCCCGAGGTACTGCTCCGCTGTGATGGAGGGTTTCGTTGTTGGAGCAGCTCCGGTGAGTTGTACGACGCCGAGGCTGAAGCAGGACAAGAGAGACAACGCACAACGTTACCCTAAGTGGAATTCTAATAGCATCTCCAATACATGACGTAAAATACATAACCACAAAGTGCTAGATGTAAAATACATCAGCCGCTCATCTCTGAACTTAACTGTCGAAACTGAATTTAACTGTCGAAACTGAACTTAACTGTCGAAACTAAACTTAACTATAGAAACTGAATTTTGATGTCGAAACTGAATTTTGCTGTCGAAACTGAACGCACTAGCAAGGTGAGGCTACACGTCGGTCGACTGACTTTTTCATCTCTGGTCAGTCGATTTTGCAGCCATTAGATACGAAATTAAGGGCCTGCGGTTCATCTTCAACCTCCACCCCCTGAGCCACCAGCCACCACCGGCCAAACAACAGCCCCCCGCCGCCCGCGACCGGCGGTGCGCCGCCCCGCCCGCCCTGAAAACACTCCCCACCGCTGGTCCGCCGCCGCCCCGGCCATCCCTCTAGCCCCCTGTAACACCCCAAGACTGGAGCTTCAGATACCTTCCATGGGTTCCGAGTTTCGTTGGTGTTTTGTTTGGTTCGTTGCATTCATCCTTGCATCATGTTTCATTTCATCATGTCATCATGTGCATTGTGTGTTTTTCGTACATATTAAGTTGTTGCATGTTCAATGCATGAATCTTGCTTCATCACCTTCTCCTACCCTCTACTTCCTTCTTTTGACAAGTGTCACGTTCCCTTCTCTTTTAATGTTCATCTTTGCCTCAATATTCTAACACCATGCACCCACCCTCTCTGTCAGATTTCATCCATCTCGAAGTTGTTTTGGTCAGGTTCAAAAATTATTGAAGTTTGAGAATAATTCAAACTCTAATTATTTTTCTACCTTCTAAAAATGCCAGAGCAATTTATTCAAACCCTACATAAATCCATGGTTCCAGATATATATTTATATATCTCTTATACCTAACCAAAAACCCCTGGGTTTTTCCCCTTTGTTGATTGTTTATTTATATAAACAAAAAAATTAACAAAGGAGAAGATTTAGGGAGAGAGAGAGAGAGAGAGAGAGAGAGAGAGCCCAACCATGCCACTTGGGCCTCCTGCAGCCCACCAGCCATGCCCACCAAGGCCCCGACCTAATCCCTAACTCGATCGATCCCTACTCCTCGTCTCCTCCACCAGCGCCGCCACCTCTCGTCCTCTCGATCCCATCTCCATCTTCCTCTCCTTCCTGTTCGTCTGTCTCCTGGTGCCGGCCCTGCTACCCCATCGTCCTCGCGCAGCCACAAGGCAGCCAGAGCGCCAGCTCCCATTGGCAACCACCTCCGCCATCCCTCTTGGCCCGCCGCCTTCGCCAAGTGCTAGTGAAGCCTTGCCGCATCCTGCCGTCTCCAGCGCCGCACCACCAGAGCTGCTCTTTCCCCGTGACCCAGAGCCCCAAGCACCACGTCGTCTCCTCTGCTATGCCCGCACCTTGCCTACGACTTCTCCGCGCCGGCGACCTCCATCGCGCCTCCCTTCTTCGTCCAGCCGCCGCATCGTCATGCTCCAGCGCCGCCTCGAGCTCGTCATCCTCGACCTCCATGCTGTCCCAGAGTACCTCACCCGCTGCTGCACGGTCCAGCCTACTGATTCCTTTCCGCTGCAATGGACATCCACCTCGCCTACCTCCTCCCGTCGGCCCTCTCTGCTTGGTGCCGTTCTGCCATCTCCGGCCTCTGCTTCGACCCACCGCGACGTCCTCGAGGACCAACTTTGCTGCGGTGTCTCTTTGCCGTTTCATGAGCATAGGAATCACAGTCGCCAAGTTCATCTACGGTGACCATACGAACCGCCAAGTTCAACTGCAATCCATCAAGACCATCGTGTTGCACGTCAACATGAGCACGACCACGGACGGCTACCTCCAGATGGATATTGGCAAGTTCCGTGTCAGCAAGTGTACCCCTACGTGATTGGATTCCCCAAGTACTGCACCGGAACACCAAGTACATGGATATGCCAAGTTTCCCCTCTGAACATGTACGACTACCCTTTCCCGAAGAACCGCGAGTCACAAGCGCCATGAACAACTACCGTCGCCGTGGATCCGACAAGTTCGCGAGTACGACTACTTCCCACTACTACCCTCGAGGACATTGGTTCCATCAAGTTCGACGACAACATGGGTACAATCTACCGCCGCCGTGATTTTCGACAAGGCGTCGTGTACCTCTACTTCCACTACCGTCCCGTTGATCACCGATGACCGATAGTACCACTACTTCCACTACAAACGTCCCGAGAACATCTACTTCCTCTACTTTGCACCGAACGAGAACTGTCCCACTTGCACGCTTTCAAGGTATAACCCCAAGACGACGTCCTTGAACAACTGCTTGCGATGTATGAGATGCTCGTGCTTGCACCGTGCTCGATTTGTCGGTGCATGTTGCCCTCTTTTACCTTGTCACCGTCATGTGGGAGCCCGGTAACCGGGAGCACCCCACCTTCCATATTTTGCATGCTCCCGCCACACTTTCTTTTGCACCGACGTCTCAATGAGTTGCGGGAACCGGAATGTTGCGTGGCACCATTTCGTTATCATTGTCGTGGCACCCCTTTTCCTTTCCACCATGGTGACAAATGCTTCATTTTGCTCTTGTCAACTTTAATAAAAATTGCATAAACTTGTCCATGTCATCCGCATCATGATAACAACAATTAAAATGTTTAAATTGTTGTGGAAATAAATTACTAAGGCATATGGGGATTTACCGGATTTGTTGTTTGTTATATCTGGCCCTATTTAAAATTGTTTATATAGATAATTCCTTTATGTTTCACCTCTTGCCATGTTAACCAACATTTAATATTGTTGAGTACCTAACCGAGAGAGAACTAAATAATTGATGTGGTGTTCCGTCAATATGCAACTCGTTGCATATTGAGCTCCACTTAACTTGTAGTTTTGTTTGTGCCCTTTTCCATGCCATGCATATTTAAAGCGGACATGCATCATACTTGTTTGCGCATCATGCCATGTTTATGTGATGGGTGTTTACCATGTTGTTTGCTTCTTTCCGGTGTTGCTCCTTCGGGTTAGTTCCATTAACGTCGCGTTTGTGAGGATCCGTTCGACTTCGTCCGTTTGTCTTCTTCATGGACTCGTTCTTCTTCCTTGCGGGATCTCAGGCAAGATGACCATACCCTCGAAATCACTTCTATCTTTGCTTGCTAGATGCTCGCTCTTTTGCTATGCCTATGCTGCGATACCTACCACTTGCTTATCATGCCTCACATATTGTGAACCAAGTCTCTAACCTACCTTGTCCTAGCAAACCCTTGTTCGGCTATGTTACCGCTTTGCTCAGCCCCTCTTATAGCGTTGTTAGTTGCAGGTGAAGATTGAAGTTTGTTCCTTGTTGGAACATGGAGATGTTGTTCCTTGTTGGGACATGTTTACCTGTTGGGATATCATAATATATCTTATTTAATTAATGCATCTATATACTTGGTAAAGGGTGGAAGGCTCGGCCTTATGCCTGGTGTTTTGTTCCACTCTTGCCGCCCTAGTTTCTGTCATATCAGTGTTATGTTCCCGGATTTTGCGTTCCTTACGCGGTTGGGTAATAATGGGAACCCCTTGACAGTTTGCCTTGAATAAAACTCCTCCAGCAATGCCCAACCTTGGTTTTACCATTTGCCACCTAGCCTCTTTTTCCCTTGGGTTTCCGGAGCCCGTGGGTCATCTTATTTAAACCCCCCCGGGCCAGTGCTCCTCTGAATGCTGGTCCAACTCGTCAGCCGCCGGTGGCTACCAGGGGCAACTCTAGGCTAGCCTACCGGAAGTTTAGACAATCTGAGTGTGCCCTGAGAAGGAGATATGTGCAGCTCCTATCGGGATTTGTCGGCACATTCGGGCGGTGTTGCTGGATTTGTTTTAACCTGTCGAAGTGTCTTGAAGAATCGGGATACCGAGTCTGATTGGAACGTCTCGGGAGGAGGTCTATTCCTTCGTTGACCGTGAGAGCTTGTCATGGGCTAAGTTGGGACTCCCCTGCAGGGATTTGAACTTTTGAAAGCCGTGCCCGCGGTTATGGGCAGATGGGAATTTGTTAATGTTCGGTTGTAGATAACTTGAACCTTTAACTTAATTAAAATGAATCAACCGTGTGAGTTACCGTGATGGTCTTTTCTCGGGGGAGTCCGGGAAGTGAACACGGTGTTGGAGTAATGCTTGCGCAGGTTGTCCTCTAGTTATTCGTTCATGCTTTGCCTCCTCTTCTCGCTCTCTTTTGTGAACAGGATAGCCACCATATATGCTAGTCGCTTGCTACAGCTCCACATAATTACCTTGCCTTACCTATAAGCTTAAATAGTCTTGATCGCGAGGGTGCGAGATTCCTGAGTCCCTGTGGCTCACAGATTACTTCCAAACCAGATGCAGGGCCTGATGATTCCGCTCCAGGTGACGCGCTTGAGCTCAAGTGGGAGTTCGACGAGGACTCTCAACGTTACTACGTGTCTTTCCCTGATGATCAGTAGTGGTGCCCAGTTGGGGGTGATCGGGACCGTGTCGCATGTTGGGTTATCTTTTATTTTGGCGCCATAGTCGGGCCATGAGTGTTTGGATGATGTAATGCTATTTTATGTACTTGATTGACGTGGTGAGTGTAAGCCAACTATGTTATCTCCCCTTTTATTATCTATATTACATGGGATGTTGTGATGATTGCCTAACTTGCGACATATGCCTTCAATGCGATTATGTCTCTAAGTCGTGCCTCGACACATGGGAGCTATAGTCGCATCAAGGGTGTTACACCCCCCCCCCCCGTGCCGAGCATTTTCTCCGGCGATCCCCATGCCACCGCCCCGCCAACGCCCCACCACTGTCGGCGACCACCGCCCCCATCCCGAACCCTAATATAGATAGTGGGGTACCTCTCCGGCGAGCCCCCCTCCTTGCTACGGCTGG
>NC_041390.1:548255718-548331828 GCF_002162155.2 Triticum dicoccoides
CTAACCCAAAAGTCGATTCAGTCAACTGAAGTGTAGCTAAATCGGAGCAGCATCACAAGCAAGAGCAAGAGCGAGAGCAGCAGCGCGAGCAAGAGCAATATCAAGAGCAAACCAGGCAGGGGACCGAGAGCAAGAGCAGAGCAGCAGCAGCTCCTACTGATGGACGTCGCCGCCGAGGGAGCGACGCCATGGAGGAAGTGACCGGCGACGCCGCCGTGGATGGAGTCACGCCGTGTTGGCTCGGGACCGAGCGCCGGCAGCATCGTGAGATCGAATCAAGAAGAAAATGCGGCGATTAGTGTACAACCTCTTTAGTGGCACCGATTAGGCTGCAGCTTCATCTGAGGAAATGGTGATGATGATGCTCTTCCGGTGGTGCGGGTGAAGACGGCGGTGTGGGAATGGAGGTGGCACGAAAGACGAGGGGAACGTCGGGGCAGCTCCTTGGAGGTGGAGGACGGGGTGGCTGAACCGGCGGGACGATGAGATCGACGACGGATCCTCCTCCAGTACGGTGGATGAGGGACGTCGAGGTGTTGCTGTGGACGATGTCGTCGGGGAAGAGGCTCCGGCTGGGTGGCGGACGGAGTAGGGTGTGGGGTTTCGTCGCGGGTTTTCGCGGCCTCAGTGTACGAATGGGTGGGCGGATGGGATGGCAGTGGGGAACCATGGCTTAGAGACGCGCTTGTCCAAAATGTGGGGTAAGTTACGAAAGTACCCCCACCGATTTGAGGTGGTTCTTTTGGTTCAAGGGTACCACGGGCATTTTGCGTGTCGGGATTTCACAGGAGGTGGGAGTTTTCACGTGCGTTGTAATTTGGGAATAGCAAGGCGCGGGTTGAGATGGAGGGAGTTGTCGGAGCACAACGAGACAAAGATATATCTTAAATATTTCAGGATAACAAGGCGTGGGTTGAAGAGGCGGGAGTTTCCCAGCACGATAGACAAAGACGCTAGCTTGAATTTTCGGCATAACAAGGCGTGGCTTGAAATATCGGAAGAACAAGCTTAACGTTGATAACCCACAAGTATAGGGGATCGCAATAGTTTTCGATAAGTAAGAGTGTCGAACCCAACGAGGAGCTAAAGGTACAACAAATATCCCCTCAAGTTCTATCGACCACGGATACAACTCTTTGCACGCTTCACGTTCGCTTTACCTAGAACAAGTATGAAACTAGAAGTACTTTGTAGGTGTTTTCGAAAAGGCTTGCAAGAAATTAAAGAGTATGAAAATAAAACTAGGGGCTTTTAAGGTAAAGAAGCAACTAAAGTAAATATAGGGAGTGTGGAAAAGTGGTGGTAGGAGTTGCGAAATTGTCCCTTAAGCAATTTACTACTTTACTAGACCGATAGCAAGTATTATGTGGGAGAGGCCACTGCTAGCATGACATCCCTTACTTGGAATTCTATGCACTTATTGGAACTATTAGCAAGAATCCGCAACTACTAATGTTCATTAAGGTAAAACCCAACCATAGCATTAAGATATATTGGTCCCCCTTCAATCCCGTATGCATCAATTTCTATGCTAGGTTGAAGCTTCTGTCACTCTTGCCCTCCAATACATAGTCCTATCAACATACAACTAACCCTATGCTGTGATCCACGCGCGCGCTCATATGATGGGAACCAAAGGACAACAACATAACCACAAGCAAATTAAATCAATCATAGCAATTCATCAACCACGGATAGGACAATGAAAATCTACTCAGACATCATAGGATGACAACACATCATTGGATAATAATATGAAGCATAAAGCACCATGTTCAAGTAGAGGGTACAGTGGGTTGCGGGAGAGTGGACCGCTGTAGATAGAGGGGGGAAGGTGATGGAGATGTTGGTGAAGATGGCGGAGGTGTTGGTGTAGATCACAGTGATGATGATGGCCCCGGTGGCACTCCGGTGCCATCGGAAGCGAGGGGGAGAGAGCTCCCCTCCTTCTTCTTCTTCCTTGACCTCCTCCCTAGATGGGAGAAGGGTTTCCCCTTTGGTCCTTGGCCTCCATGGCATGGGAGGGGCGAGAGCCCCTCCGAGATTGGATCTATCTCTCTGTTTCTCTCTGGTTCTGCGTTCTGTTCTGGCTCTGTTTCACCGTTTCGTATATATATGGAGATCCGTAACTCCGATTGGCCTGAAACCTTCGTCGTGATTTTTTTCTTCTGAATATTAGCTTTCTTGTGGCAAAAGAAGAGCGTCAACCGCCTTATGGTGGGCTCATGAGGGTAGGGGCGCGCCCTAAGGGGGGGCGCCCCTGCCTCGTGACCACCTCGGGCACTGGTTCGCGTTGATTTTCCTTCCAAACTTTCCATATTTTCCAAAAATAAGCTCCGTCCGTTTTTATCCCGTTTGGACTCCGTTTGATATGGATATTCTGCGAAACCAAAAACATGCAAAAGACAGGAATTGGCAGTGGGCACTGGATCAATATGTTAGTCCCAAAAATAATATAAAAAGTTGCCAAAAAGTATATGAAAGTTGAATAATATTGGCATGGAACAATCAAAAATTATAGATACGACGGAGACGTATCAGCATCCCCAAGCTTAATTCCTGCTCGTCCTCGAGTAGGTAAATGATAAAAAAGATAATTTTTGATGTGGAATGCTATCTAGCATAATCTTGATCATGTAATCTAATCATGGCATGAATATTAAGATACGAGTGATTCAAAGCAATAGTCAATCATTTGACATAAAAACAATAATACTTCAAGCCTACTAATAAAGCAATCATGTCTTTTCAAAATAACATGGCCAAAGAAAGTTATCCCTACAAAATCATATAGTCTGGCTATGCTCCATCTTCACCACACAAAATATTCACATCATGCACAACCCCGATGACAAGCCAAGCAATTGTTTCACACTTTTGACGTTCTCAAACCTTTTCAACTTTCACGCAATACATGAGCGTGAGCCATGGACATAGCACTATAGGTGGAATATAATATGATGGTGGAGAAGACAAAAAGGAGAAGATAGTCTCACATCAACTAGGCGTATCAACGGGCTATGGAGATGCCCATCAATAGATATCAATGTGAGTTAGTAGGGATTGCCATGCAATGGATGCACTAGAGCTATAAGTGTATGAAAGCTCCAACTGAAACTAAGTGGGTGTGCATCCAACTTGCTTGCTCATGAAGACCTCGGGCATTTGAGGAAGCCCATCATCAGAATATACAAGCCAAGTTCTATAATTAAAATTCCCACTAGTATATTAATGTGATAACTCCATAGACTCTCTATGTGAAGAACATGGTGCTACTTTGAAGCACAAGTGTGGAAAAGGGATAGTAGCACTGCCCCTTCTCTCTTTTTCTCTCTTTTGTTTTTTGGTGGGCTTCTTTGGCCTCTCTTTTTTATTTGGGATTCTTTGGCCTCTTTTATTTTTGTAAAGTCCGAAGTCTCATCCCAACTTATGGGGGAATCATAGTCTCCATCATCCTTTCCTCACTGGGGCAATGCTCTAATAATGATGATCATCACACTTTTATTTACTTACAACTCAATATTACAACTCGATATCTAGAACAAAGATATGACTCTATATGAATGCCTCCGGCGGTGTACCCGGATGTGCAATGATCTAGCGTAGCAATGACATCAAAAAATGGACAAGCCATGAAAACATCATGCGAGCTATCTTACAATCATGCAAAGCAATATGACAATGAATGCTCAAGTCATGTATATGATGATGATGGAAGTTGCATGGCAATATATCTCGGAATGGCTATGGAAATTCCATGATAGGTAGGTATGGTGGCTGTTTTGAGGAAGATATATGGTGGGTTTAAGGTACCAGCGAAAGTTGCGCGATACTAGAAAGGCTAGCAATGGTGGAAGGGTGAGAGTGCGTATAATCCATGGACTCAACATTAGTCATAAAGAACTCACATACTTATTGCAAAAATCTATTAGTCATCGAAACAAAGTACTACACGCATGCTCCTAGGGGGATAGATTTGTAGGAAAAGACCATCGCTCATCCCCGACCGCCACTCATAAGGAAGACAATCAATAAATAAATCATGCTCCGACTTCGTTACATAACGGTTCACCATACGTGCATGCTACGAGAATCACAAACCTCAACACAAGTATTTCTACAATCCAGAACTACCCACTAGCATGACTCTAATATCACCATCTTTATATCACAAAACTATTGCAAGGAATCAAACATATCATATTCAGTGATCTACAAGTTTTATGTAGGATTTTATGACTAACCATGTGAATGACCAATTCATGTCATCTCTCTAAATAGATATAAGTGAAGCAAGAGAGTTTAATTCTTTCTACAAAAGATATGCCCGTGCTCTAACAAATATAAGTGAAGCAACAGAGCATTCTATAAATGGCGGTTGTCTATGTAAAGAGAAAGAGGCAATCCAAACTTCAAATGATATAAGTGAAGCACATGAAGCATTCTATAAAGCCATACTCAAAAGATATAAGTGAAGTGCATAGGGCATTCTATAAACCAACCAAGGACTATCTCATACCAGCATGGTGCATAAAATAAAAATGAAAACTAAATGCAAAAGATGCTCCAAGATTGCACATATCGCATGAACGAAACGAATCCGAAAACATACCGATATTTGTTGAAGAAAGAGGGGATGCCTACCGAGCATCCCCAAGCTTAGATGCTTGAGTCTCCTTGAATATTTACTTGGGGTGCTTCAGGCATCCCCAAGCTTGAGCTCTTGCCTCCCTTCCTTCTTCTCACATCGAGACCTTCTCAATCATCGAACACTTCATCCACACAAAACTTCAACAGAAAACTCGGTAAGATCCGTTAGTATAATAAAGCAAATCACCACTATAAGTACTATTACAAACCAATTCATATTTTTTTTACATTGTGTCTACTGTAATATAACTTTTTCATGGCTTAATCCACTGATATGAATTGATAGTTTCATCAAAACAAGCAAACTATGCATCAAAAACAGAATCTGTCTAAAACAGAACAGTCTGTAATAATCTGAACATTCACCATACTTATGGTACATTAAAAATTCTACCAAAATTAGGAAAAATAAAAAATTTGTATAGGAAGAGAGTGCAAAAAGAACCAGAACCATTTGACGTTCCAGTAAAAAATTAAAATTCATGCACTACAGCCAAAGTTTCTGTGCTGCACCGCACAAACCAACAAGCATCGTAAACATCCTAAAGGCAAACCTTGGCACATTATTTTTATAATACAATGGAATTGTACAAGGGGATAATTATTTTTGTTGAAAAGTTTCTGTAATCAAGATTCACAAAGTTTCCGTGAGCATGAACAAAGTTCAAGGAGCTCTCCCACTTCAACAATGCTTGTCTTTCTCACTTTCACTTTCCTTTTTGAAAAGTTTTGGGTTACCCTCTTTATTTTTGTTGTTTTTAAACTATATGAAAGCACTCAACAGAACTAAATGACTCTCTAAAACTTCCGGGTTGTCTCCCTGGCAGCGCTTTCTTTAAAGCCATTAAGCTAGGCATATAGTGCTCAAGTAATGGATCCACCCGGATCCCAAGGTATATCAAAGCCAATTTCAATTAACAATGATTTGTAATTTAGTAGTGAGCACAAAGCAACATATATCAAGCAATGACGAAGTCTAACTCTCTTCCTATGCATCGGCATGTCATAAAAGAACAATTCATGCACACCTAGTAAAGGCCAATGCATAGTATAAACAGTTTCTTGCAATTTTATCATGTTGGAAACATAGAGAGGTGGAGATATAGTTCCTCTCTCATAATAATTGCAAGTAGGAGCAGCAAGCACATGCATATTATATTTATTGAAATCATCATGTGCAACGGTAAAGGCAACCCATCAATATAATCCGTAATAAGTGCAAACTTCTCCGATATAGTATAATTGGGAGAATTCAAAAAGATAATAGGACTATCATGCGTGGGTGCAATAGCAACAATTTCATGTTTAACATAAGGAACTATAGCAAGTTCATCTCCATAAGCATCATTCATATTGGCATCTTGCCCACAAGCATAGCAAGCATCATCAAAAAGGGATATTTCAAGAGAATCAATGGGATCATAACAGTCATCATAGCAATCATCCTTCGGTAAGCACGAAGGGGAATTAAACAATGTATGAGTTGAAGAGTTACTCTCATTAGAATGTGGGCACGGGTTATCAATCTGCTCTTCCTCCTTTTGTTCTTCGCTCTCCTCCTCATCTTTTTCATCCAATGAGCTCATAGTTTCATCAATTTCTTCTTCCATAGACTCCTGCAAAATATTAGTGTCTTCTTGGACAACGGAGTATTCCTCAATATATAGTTTAACATAGGCATTAGAAGCATAATTATCATAGCAATATTTAGGATGGCAAAATTTTCAGATTTGTAAAGAGTAGCATCATACTTTTCAATCAAAGAAGCAATTTCAAAAGCACCCTTAAAAGAAAAAATTCTTCAATTTGTTGAACATCATAGTAATTATAAACACCCTTAGGATATGAAGATAATATTCCATTATCAATAAACTCACATTGGTAGGGAAGGTGTTTCTTAGGGTTTTCAGAACAACAAGTAAAATCATAATAATAGCATAAATTCCAAGCATAGCATTGCATAGTATTAATTTGATGCCGTAAAAGTTTCCCTTTTTGAGATATACGGTGTCGCACATAACAAGCATGCTCATCTAAAGATTTTCCCTCAACTAAGCTAGTTGGGGTTTCATCATGAGCACATAGGGATCGAAGATGATCCAAGTAATAAGCTTCAGTAGTGTGATAGATTTTGATTGGTTCTTCAACCATTGGTTCAATAGGTACAACTAATTTTTTTGGTATTTTGCGTTTCCTACCCATAACTAAAGATAGGAAACAACTAAGAACAACAAATAAAAATTACTTAGTGATAAAGCAAACAAGCACACACGAGAATATTCACCCCACTCTATTGCTCCCCGGCAACGGCGCCAGAAAAAGGTCTTGATAACCCACAAGTATAGGGGATCGCAACAGTTTTTGATAAGTAAGAGTGTCTAACCCAACGAGGAGCTAAAGGTAGAAAAAATATTCCCTCAAGTTCTATTGACCATCGATACAACTCTACGCACGCTTGACGTTCGCTTTACCTAGAACAAGTATGAAACTAGAAGTACTTTGTAGGTGTTTTCGGAAAGGCTTGCAAGAAAGTAAAGAGCACGAAAATAAAACTAGGGGCTGTTAAGGTAAAGAAGCAACTAAAGTAAATATAGCGAGTGTGGAAAAGTGGTGGTAGGAGTTGTGAAATTGTCCCTTAAGCAACTTACTACTTTACTAGACCGATAGCAAGTATTATGTGGGAGAGGCCACTGCTAGCATGTCATCCCTTACTTGGAATTCTATGCACTTATAATTGGAACTATTAGCAAGCATCCGCAACTACTAATGTTCATTAAGGTAAAACCCAACCATAGCATTAAGATATATTGGTCCCCCTTCAATCCCGTATGCATCAATTTCTATGCTAGGTTGAAGCTTCTGTCACTCTTGCCCTCCAATACATAGTCCTATCAACATACAACTAACCCGATGGTGTGATCCACGCGCGCGCTCATATGATGGGCACCAAAGGACAGCAACATAACCACAAGCAAATTAAATCAATCATGGCAATTCATCAACCGCCGATAGGACAACGAGAATCTACTCAGACATCATAGGATGGCAACACATCATTGGATAATAATATGAAGCATAAAGCACCATGTTCAAGAGGGTACAGCGGGTTGCGGGAGAGTGGACCTCTATAGATAGAGGGGGAAGGTGATGGATATGTTGGTGAAGATGGCGGAGGTGTTGGTGTACATCGCGGTGATGATGATGGCCCTGGTGGCACTCCGGTGCCACCGGAAGCGAGGGGGAGAGAACTCCCCTCCTTCTTCTTCTTCTTCTTCTTCCTTGACCTCCTCCCTAGATGGGAGAAGGGTTTCCCCTTTGGTCCTTGGCCTCCATGGCATGGGAGGGGCGAGAGCCCCTCTGAGATTGGATCTATCTCTCTGTTTCTCCCTGGTTCTGCGTTCTGTTCTGGCCCTGTTTTACCATTTCGTATATATATGGAGATCCGTAACTCCGATTGGCTTGAAACCTTCCCCGTGATTTTTTTCCGAATAATAGCTTTCTTGCGGCCAAAAAAGAGCGTCAACCGCCTTACGGTGGGCTCACGAGGGTAGGGGCGCGCCCTAAGGGGGGGCCTGCCTCGTGACCACCTTGGGCACTGGTTCGCGTTGATTTTCCTTCCGAATTTTCCATATTTTCCAAAAATAAGCTCCTTCCGTTTTTATCCCGTTTGGACTCTGTTTGATATGGATATTCTGTGAAACCAAAAACATGCAACAGATAGGAACTGGCACTGGGCATTGGATCAATATGTTAGTCCCAAAAATAATATAAAAAGTTGCCAAAAAGTATATGAAAGTTGAATAATATTGGCATGGAACAATCAAAAATTATAGATACGACGGAGACGTATCAAACGTGTACCAAAAAAAAGACAATTTGCACCTCAACACACACAACACACAGACAATCACCATTTAGACTAGAGTAAGGTACACGTGCATTGCACGCATGAGATTTGGCAACAAATTATGAATAAATACCACATTATAGCATGCAAGCTTTGAGTCATATATGCATGATGTAGATGTTTGTTTAATTCTTATAGTTCATTTCATTCAAAATCATCTAGTTTTTATAAGAAAGCTAATCTATTTTAAGATTCATGGAATTGTGCATCGTAAGACATAAAGTAAAAACAAATAATGGCAAATCATCTAGAAAAACATTTGGGCAATTCTGATACGGAAGATTCTAGAACAAATAAGAAGTGCTTGTGTTTTGATGTTTGTGCATTATGCTTAAGTTCAACCATGGAGTCTTCTAGATTATACATGTGGCGAAATCTGGTGGAATCTAGATGATATCCAACGGCCAGTAGTGCTCAAATTTGCCATCTTTGGACCATCGGATTCGCCTCATCCAACGACCATCTTTCAAAGTTAAAATTACCCGCACACAATATAAAAAAATATATAATATAAAATATATATATATAGGGGTACAGATATAGATATGTGATGCGAAAGCCGCCCATCATCTCCAATTAGAATAGTGTGTCCATGCACGGATGCGACGTGGCCAAATGATGTCTGCCATCGGTATCTCAAATTCAAATCGGTCAGACCTTGTTCAATGTGTATACATTACAACATGCTCGTTTCCAAACCACACCACGCAGATCTCCGTTATATTCATGCATGCATGGGTTTCAAACATCATGATCTCTTATTCAAATATTTGAATTCAACTTTACATTGATTATGACCTCACCTATTCTTTTACACCCACACAGTAGTCTTCTCTTTATAATTGTACCACTAACTTTCTCTCGTGCATGCATGCACACACACTACCAGTCGGCATTATCCATCGCATGCATGCAATCTTTTTCTTCAGGTCGGTCTACCATGAAGGCACACACCCACACACATCCCCCTCTCCATCATATTGGGCATTCTTTATCTCTCATGCGTGCATGTGCAACGATTGATGTTCCTCTATGTATGTGTGTATATAGCTAGGTCTTTCATAGTTTTCCACACAAACTGATCAATCGATATATCCAGTGAGGTCTCACCCTCTTTCCCACGTCCACATTGATCAATCTATACCTCTCTATATAGGATTAACATATATAGCTAATACACCCACATTAATTATATATCCAACGTCCCCCTCTCATCATCCATGCCTTCCGCTTCATCTCTCAGACGCGTGCACAATGGCGAAGACTGGGGGTAGTAAGGGCCCTGCCCCTCCCCCCTAACATCACCATATATCGAGGCTAATATGAATGTGATCATTAGACAATTGCTGCTAAAAATGGTTTAAGTTCATGAATTGACTCTCCTTGTAAAGGATTAGCAATGCTTGGCCCCCTAGCTCATTTATTTTTCATGGCTCCGCCACTGCGCGCAACAGCGCACGTGTTTGCCCCCTCTCTCTAAATATCGATCTCGCACTTGTGCATTCCTTCATAGTCTCCCTCCACTCGGCCCCTCGCACCATCTTCTAGCCCCCCACCGAATTTTGCCACATGTACAATCTAGCAGACTCCATGATTGAACTTAAGCATAATGCACAAACCTCAAAACAACAGTGGTTCTCTTTTGTTCTAGCATCTTCCGTATCATAACTGCCCAAACTTTTTTTCTAGTTGAATTGCCATTATTTGTTTTTACTTTATGCTTTACAACGCACAATTCCATGAATCATAAAATAGATTAAGGGCTTCTTTGATTCAAAGGATTCTCAAAGGAATTTTGGAGGATTCTAATCATTAGGAATTTTTCCTATCTTGGTTGTTCGATTCGTAGGATTGTAAACCATAGGAATTTTTCCATATGATTCATTTGCACTAGATTTCATAGGAAACATCCCATCCACTCAAACCTCTTTGAAAGAATTCTGCGTTTTTTCTATGCACAATCAAACACTCATACAATCCTGTAGGATTCAAGACGACATTCCACTATAATCCCATGTTTTTCCTATTCCCGCGTTCTTAGTTTTTTTATAAAAACTAATTGATTTTGAATGAGATGAACTATAAGAATTAAATGAAGGGCTACATCAAGCATATATGACTCAGAGCTTACATGCTATAGTGTGGTATTTATTCATAATTTGGTTGCAAAATCTGATGTGTGCAATGCACGTGTACCTTACTAGTACTTCGAGTATGTGCAAAACACCTAAATTAGAATACCAATGGCACGCTACATGGTGTCTCTCTTACAGTTCATGAAGCCATGTGGCACATGTGGAGGCGTTGTCGCGACCTCCTTGCGTGGATTGATCACAGTAACGTGCTGCTAGTTCCAGAAGAATGTACTCGTCCTCCCTGAGCCATACTGGTGGTACATGCATGAAGCAAAGATGTGCGTGCACGCCACGCATGCACTCATTCCCTCACACGCACACGTGGGTACATGGGAGGGCGCAATTTTGTACCAAGATCCACCCCATGTGATAATTTTACGCGTGTAAAGTCGTTCACTTCATTGATGGTCAATTAATACAGCGCATGCAAATTGAGTGGACGTGAGGGCGGAAGAAAGACATTATTACTCCACTGTGTGCATGCGAGTAGTTAAATCGTGGGTTGCTAGTAGTACTTCCATTGGTCTCCTTCGTATTTTGTGCCAATTTTTGACAGTAACATAATATTTACGCATTTTAGTAGTGTAGTACTTGAAATTTATGTTCCGCTAAACTCATCGGGAGTCGTTTCGGGCCTCAAAACCAAAACCATCAATTAATCTTTATCTTGTTCCCATCACATTCGAAAGCCTGCTAACACCTACTAGTACGTACCAAACCTGAACATGTTCCCACTATGTAGGTATTAGTACTAGAGCTAGTACTTAGGTTTTAAAAAGGGGAACTACCTAACCGAAATTACTCTACCTTTCCTCCTCATAAGTGCTTCTTCTTCGTCCGTCATTGCCATGGCCGGTGAGCAGAGCTCTAGGTCGAGAACTACTCGTAACAAGGGAGCGACAACCAAGGCTGCGGAAAAAAAGAGGGCTCACCGCCATGCAAAGACCTCGAAAGATCTCTCACGGGCAGGCGATGGCTCCCAGGAGCGCCCTAGCCATGGAGGCGAACATGCCGAGCCGGCGGAGCTGGAGTCGTTATCCCTCGACAGCATGCCCAATCAGCTCAATAAGCACCTCAATAAGCAGAAGGAGTTCAACCAAGGCTTGATGGAGTTGCTAAAGGAGAGCCTCGACGACATGCTCACTAAGCTCAATCAGCAGGGGGAGTTGACCGCCGGCTTGGTGATGCTGCTGAAGAAGAGCATTGCCTCGGAGAAGAAGGCGACCAGCGAAATCCTGCGACTTCAGGAGGACAAGGCCAAGCTCTGCCACGAGGTCGACCTGTTGAAGGAGAAGAATGCCAGCTGGAAGAAGCTGCATGAGAATAGTAGTTCCTCGATGAAGATGCTGCAGGCCCTCGTCATGGAACAGAAGGAGGAGTCGGCGAAGCTCCGCATCGAGCACCCGGCTGCTGTCAAGGTACATAATGCGGCCATGGAACAGATGATGAAGGCTCGCATCAAGAAATCCCGCGTCATGGACAGAATGAAGAAGATGGCGGAGGAGACACGCAAGGAGATGGAGGTCGTGGAGGAGATGAAGAAGCAGTTACGACTCTACGGCGAATTAGATCATTTGGGGTGATAATCTTCCTTCTTCTTTTGCTCCTATGTTTCATCTTTTGCTTCGGGTGTTTCGCCACACGTGTCACGTTCTCTGCGAGGCATGAATAGAACAATGGTTTTTTTGAGGGAATGAATAGAACAATGCTAACAATGAGATGACTAGCAAATTAGATCATTTTTTATCGCCATATGGCACTGGGCTGCCGTGTTTCGTGCTCCTCCGTCGCAGTACTACTCTAGTGGAAAACTTGAGTATACCGCACGGTTCTTAGCTCCTCCTCGATCAGGTCGTCGGCGCATTTATACGAGCAGTCAAATCACAAGACCCCGCCTTCCAGCAGTAATGATCCGTCAAATCACAAAGGCCCTCGCCTCTCGTGAAACTGACCAAGCTAGACTGCCCCGCCCTCTAGCCTTTTAAAAAATGTATACTTTTGTACAGTAGTAGTATCGATGGATTGCGCCATGGAGCAAAACTTGAAATTAAAAAAAGGTGGTACATATAGAGAGCGCTCGTCGCCAAATTATGCATATAGTACTATTAAAAAGGCTAGTCACAATAATGGTGTCCAGCACAACCCACCCCTCAAATAAAACTAAGAGGGTGCTTGGATACGTTTTAGTCCCATGACTAAAAGTAGTGGGACTAAAACATGCTAGCCTCACCCATGCTTGGATCCAAATACTAAAAAGGCTAAAATCAAGTTAATGGGAATTTATTATCCTCCAAACCCTCCAATCCAGAACTCGCCTGTGTTAAAGGAGAGGAGTTAAATGAGTAGAGAGAGGACTAATCCACATTTTGGTAGGGGTACCCCTGACTAAAAAAAATTAGTCTCAAGACTAGTTTTAGCCCCTCTTTAGTCAGGGGTGCTTGGAACTTTAGCCTCTTAAAGAGACTATATTTAGTTAGACTAAAATAACTCCCTTGGATCCAAGCACCCTCTAAGCATCCTGGAATTCTTTGACAAAACTAAGCACCCTGAAATTCTTTGACAACTAAACTGCTGGCTATATGATGTTGGTCGTATATATTGTACGTATATAATGTGAAGAAACGAGTGGTAGTACTATACCAACTAAAAGATGAAATGTAAGAAATACTAGTATGTACGTATTGAAGAGTTAAAGTAACGAGAAGAAACATAACATAGTTCTGCTGGGGGCTCAGCACAACACACCCCTCAAATTAAATTAAGCACACCTGAAATTAAACTTTGCAACTATTCTGGTAGACACTGCATTAGAACCACCATGAGCAACGACACTGCCACCTTACTCGGAGTCCTCGTCCACGTCCTCGACTTCGTACTTGTCCCTCTTCCTCTTGGCCAATACTTCTTTGCTTGAACCGCCCACTTGGCTGTTGCTCTTCATCCAACCCTTGTAGATATTGAAGCAAAGGTAGCCATCCATTGCAGCGTAGTGGATGTGGTTTATATCTAGTACATTCCGCTGCCATGCATGATGATGAAACATGTATGGAGGTTTCTCCAGTTTACCGTACGAAGGATGAACCATGGCTCCTGCCAGGGTCAGCATTGAAGGCTGACGAGAGGACACCAGCTGATTCTTCTGGAGGTCGACAGGGTTGCCTACAACGAGACCTATCCGACGCAGGACATCCCTGTCGTTCTTAAAGTCTACAGTAATGAATTTCACTATTTTGTCCTTGAGGAAGTTCTTAAAATCCTGGCACTCAACATCGGCATGGCATATGTGGTAGACCAAGCAAATGTTATGTACACAAACCTGGATCATGGCGGGCTTCTTCCTCTCTTCGTCCTTTAGATCCTTCTCTGGTCCCAAGACTGTGGTGTACTCAACATCTAGCCCAGCGACCCACTCATCATCTGAGTTTTCGAACATGCGTCCGAAGCGAGAAAGGCATCCTTTCACCGTCGTGGAAGAACGGGTGTAGATGACATCGAACTCATCGCCGGTGATGGTTCTAACCTTGTACTCACCGTCGATCATGGAGATTTGGGACGCCATGGATTTGGGAGGAGGGTTAGGATTAGTGGAACTGCCGTAATGTGAATGGATGGGACGACTAGGAGCGAACTGTCATAGTATTGAAGGACGTGCGGGGACGAGTAGGAGCGAACTGCCAATGTGCGAACGGCAGGGTAGTGGCTTTCCATTCTCCCATGATACGGGCTTCCGAGAGCCCTTGGATCTGAGATCGAACGGTTGCATGGCGTGATTCTAGACCTATGGGTGAATATCCTATCCTGGAGGGTTATTCTACAAATTTTCAGCAACTTAGCATGCGACCGTTTGATCTCAGATCCAAGGGCTGCCAGCAGCCCGTATCATGGTCGCGCCTACCACGATCGTCGCGTCGCTCGTGCGGTCGCGCCCTTGGAGATTTAACACGGTGCGTTAGGCTATCTGATGTTTCCATGTCATACATAGTAATCACTTAGTCACTCATACTACAACAAGGTTGGCTATAAGGTTGGCTATAAGTGTACTTTTTTACTCCTCTTTATCTCTTTCTTCGTACTCCCTCCGTCCCATAATATAAGAATGTTTTGACACTAGTGTAGTGCCAGAAAACGTTCTTATATTATGGGACACAGGGAGTACTAGTATTTATTGCATTTGCCAAGGAGTGACCTCTTCCAATGAAATGGTGTTGCTAAGTTTGCTTCATTTAATTAGCTATAGACTCAAAATTGTCTTTTCACCTAGGTACACGCGCTTAGCACCGTTTCTTCCTTGGGTCACCAAACTAGTCTCTCTCTTCTTGATTAACTTGCCACATCAGACTTTATGCCTATGTAGCAAGCTTAAGCACCTATAGGAGAAAGTAAAAGTAAGTACAATAGTGTGCTTTACATGGCATTTTTGCATATGTGGAGTAAAGAGAGGCAAGAAAAAAGTGGAGAAGTGGGCTCTCATGCAAGAGCCATCCTCTACTACATGGTGGAGCATTGGGAGAGGCACCTGTGTGGAGGTGGTCAGGAATCGGGAGACTCACGCCGGTCGTAGCACCGCAGTTAAAATAATAATGGCAAGTCAAATCACAGGGGCCCACCTATCCAGCAGTAACTCGCTGTCAAATCACACAACCTACATTTGCAGCAGCCTACTCCCTCGTCTTCTCGCGTCTCTGCCGAACCGACTAGGTGGAACTGCCCCGCCGCCTACCGCGTAGAAAAAGCCCCGCCCTCGACTTTTACATAGTATACAGTATACTAATTTTGTATCCATGGATTGTGCCCGCACCATGGAGCAAAGCATCTAGAAAACGGAGGAGAGACGATGGTCTTGCAATAGAGAAGAGGGAGAGGCGAGACAGTGGTTTTGGAATGTAGATGATGGAGAGGAGAGGAGGTGGTTTTGCAATGGAGAAGATCATAAGAGGGAGAGGCGAGACGGTGGTTTTGGAATGGAGATGATGGAGAGGAGAGGAGGTGGTTTTGCAATGGAGAAGAGGGAGAGGAGTGTGCGGCAGCGATTTAGGATTGGACGAGAGGGCCGACGCGCTGTGACTGGATCAAAATCAAAATCAATTTACCCTTCAATTAAGAAAGCGACCCCACATTAACTAGTCTCCATTTTATTCTGGGTCATAATTGACCATGATTTTCACACAAAAAATATATGTTATACGTTGCAAAAATAATATAATTTGAAAGTACATCCAGATACGAACCAAATGATACAATTTTTGGTGACATGCATTCACATTTTGCTTGTCAAACATAGTACATGGTCAAACTTTGACCTAAAATTCGCAAAACAACAAAAAAAATACTTCCAAGACCAGCGCCACTCTTCCGCTCTTCTCCTCTTAAACCACCACCGCTCCTCTCCTGTTCCAATCTAAATGCAGTGCTGCTCCTCTCCTCTTCCATTTCAAAACCACCGCCCCTCCTCTCCTGTTCCAGTCCAAAACCAGCATCGCTCCTCTCCCGTTCTAATCCAAAACCAGCGCTGCTCCTCTCCTCTTCCATTCAAAAACCACCACCGGCGAGTGAAGGTGCCGTGGAGAAGTAGATCGATGGAGGAGTACAACCGATACATGAGGATCGCAGACGGCGACCCTGTGAAGCTAGCTAGGATGTTGGAGATACAGTCTTGGTTTGACAACAAGGACCAACTAGCGGCGACGGCGACATCCATGGCCAAATATCTGCAACAAAGTGAAAAGGCGGCGATACTCCCGGAGGGAGTCGTGCCGGAGTACACAGAGCTGCTCCTTTGGGCCATGGAGCAAATAGATTCACCGAATCTGATCGTGAGCTAGCTGTGGTGGGAGTATCGATCCCAGATGGAGCATCCACCAGAGATTGAAGGATCGAGCATCTACAGGGTGTCGTTTGTGACGGTGTCCTACCAGAGCGAGCCAGTGGAGTCTTCGTCGACCGAACCCAACTCCAAGAGGAGAAAAGCAGTTGGCCCGACGATGCTTCCCCGCCATCGTCTCCCTCGCCATTCACATCGTCTCACGGGGCGGCTGTCTGCCGCCGAGGAATAGGAGGGGGCTGCCCCCAGCCCAATAGTCGGGCAGGTTGTGAATTGTCAGGAGGAGCTTAGGGCTGTCAGTATTTGCAGGTTGTGAATTGTGTTTTGTGTTGTGTATTTTGAGAGTACTTTCTGATATGAATGTCTTTTGAATTTTAGATTTGCAGTTTGAGCATATGAAGTATTTTATGAATTCTAGAGATCTATTTTTAGCACTTAAAAAATGTAGTTTCATAGGAGTATAAAAGTGCAGACAATGTGATTCTCAGAGAAGAAACTGCAAGTTTTAGTTTCAGATAAGAAACTGCAAGTTCAGTTTTAGATAAGAAATTGCAACTTTCAGAGGCAGAGCATTTATATTAACACGGCCTTTTCAAACAGGGTTAACATCATGTTGGAAGTTTTATTCATGGTCGAAAATGGAACTACCAGCCAGTTAACATCATGCTGATCAACATTCATGCATAGCACATCTTCATATGATGCACAGTCAAAATGCCCACACAATGTCGAGTGTGCGAAACACAGAGAAAACGAGGGACAAAGTTTTGGCAAGTGTTGGACGTGGTTTTGGGCTGCGCCATCTAGGCTTTCATTTTTAACATGCGCAGCCCACGACCTCGGATGGGAGGTCCATAGGCCTGTTTGTATTTTCTTAGGGCCGTCATGTATCGACCGGCCTATGAACCTCCCATCCGAGGTTTTATTTTTGGCAGCCCAATTTATGTTTTTTTTGAAGAAAACATAGAGGTCTGTTCTATTTTTCTACTCCCTCCGTTCCAAAATATTTGTCTTTCTAGGCATTTCAAATGGACACAACATACAGATGTATGTAGACATATTTTAGAGTGTAGATTCACTCATTTTGCTCCGTATGTAGTCACTTGTTGAAATCTCTAGAAAGACAAATATTTAGGAAGGGAGGGAGTATATAAGAATAGGAATGCCAGGTCCAACTTATGTTTCCCTTCTAACTATATTATATATATTTAAATTATTTTATATGTTGACTGTTTAGTTCACATAATTGGCAAATAGATGACCGCTCTCGCATGACCGCTCTCGCGATCCCCTTCGCCCCCGCCACCACCTCCACCCTCGCCACTACCTCCACCCTCGCCGCCGCCATAGATCTCGCTGCCACCCCCCGCCTCCTGACTCCGGGCGCGCCTGCCCTCCTCAGCAAGTCTGCTCACGCGCCCCATGGAGTCGCCAGCCAGATCCACGGGGGAATGGTTGGAAGACAGGCAGATGTACAAGATGCATCTCCCACATGTCTACAAAGCCTTCTCGCGGATTCTCCAACCGCTCAACTCCGTCGCGCCGACGGTGCCGCGGGAGACTCGAGGGAGGAGATGGAGGGAGCGGGCGATGCGGATCCACGACGACGCTCTCTCCTGGACCCAGTACACACGCGAATGAAGGGAAGCAGAGGAGGAGGCTGCGAGGGAGGAAGCCGAGGAGGGACCGAATCTGTTCTCTCACTCACGCAGGTATGCTCGGATGTGCAAGGATCATGTGGATTGGGAGCTGCTGAATCTAGCCCTGCGGATCTACTTCGAAGGAGATTTCTCAGAGAAGCATAGGATGCCCCACCCCAGGGAGCCGCCGATTGCGTTCGTTCGATGGGCAAAAGGAGAAGTGAATTCAGGAGATCCATGCCATGCTGCGAGATGGGAATGCTTGACTGGACTCATGCCCACCAGCACGCCACCGAAGCCAGAGCAGGTGGATCCCCTACCTCACCTCTCCCCCAAACCTGCAGAAGATTGAAATTAGGCTTGCAATCTGCTTCAATTAAGCTGTCTAGTGGTTATTTCTGCTTCCTGAGAGACAACATCTGGCTAGAGGATGAGAAGGAACCAGGAACTCCGATGAATTTCCCCTATCACAATGGGGGGAGCGCCAGTTGGGCAGTGGTACGGCCCACCTCTGCCCCAAATGGGGGCACAATCTGGGCAGGCTCCTATAATTGCCCAAGATCAATCTGCTGGTGGTTCTGACTCTCAGATCAGTGGGAAATCTCAAGGCAAGAATCAGCAAAAGAAGAGACAGGACATCCAGAAAACTGCTCCTGCCCCTACTTCGGGCCTTATGGCATACTCTGAGGTGATCTGCTACAACTTTGGGGAACTAGGGCATCATTTGGATAAATATGTCAAGCCCAAGAGTTGTTTTATCTGCAAAATGGTTACCCATAAAGTTGAGAATTGCCCTGTCAGAAGGAAAACCCACAGTATTGCTAGATATGTTGGAAGTGCTGCTCCAGGATTAGGGTTCTACCACATAGACCCACCTGATGAAAATGCTTAGTATCATGGCTCCCTGAAGAATGTGGGGATTGTTCTGGTAGAAGCTGGTGAAGTGACCAAGCAGGAACTTGCCATTGAGTTTGCAGACATTTACAAAACCAACTGGCCCTGGTCAATCAATGCCCTAGATGAGTGGACATTCTTGGTCAAATTCCCTCCTGAAATAGATGTAGTTCAAGTTGTTGGATACCTCTGTTTTGGTCTCAAAAAAGACAATGTTGTAGTCAATGTTGATGTCTGGAAAGGCAGGATTGAGGCTGAAGAGGACCTCCAGGAAACTTGGATCAAGATCAGGAAATTGAACCCCCAAGTGGTGTGACTGGACTATGCTGGATCAAATCACTTCCACTCTGGGGATCTTACTGGATGTGGATTGGCAGCATAATTTCAAGTCATTCTATGAAACTGCTAGGGTCAAAATCTTATGTAAAGATCCCTCCAAAATCCCTGCTGAAAGGCTTTTTGGAGTTGGGAACAAAATCTATAGGCTACTCATTGAGGTGGAGTCCTTAACCCCCACTGAAACTGGCACCTCCACCTACCTCTCTGCTGGTACATATGTCTCTGCAGCTGAAACTAGTACCAATCTTACTGAAGATGCTGAATCCAACAGGAGCTTTAGATCTGAATCAGATAAAGGGCCTGTTGCCAATTCTGGGGCCCCTAACATCAGAGGACACTCTTTTGGCCACAATCAGATGCTTGGAGATACTACACCCACTTCAGTCCTCAAGACACACCTCCCTGATTCTCCATACACTCCTCAACTCAGCATCCAGGAAAAGATCTTGAATTCTGTGCTTGATGAAACTGATGGATTCAACCTCCTCAGGGAAATGGAGCTCCTGGAAGATGATGATCTGATGGAATTAGAAGGTTCTGTAGATCTACAAGAGTATCAAGAGGCACTTGTTGAAACAACTGAACTCCCAGACAATTTGGACTTAAAATATAACTCTAACTTCCCTGCCCTTCCTAGGGAGAAGCACCTTCCCAAATGGGATCCTGTTCAAGCCACCAGAACCAATGCCAAGGTAGCTGGTGACAAGAGAACCATTATTGAAAAGGCTTAACAGCTCAAAGAGGTTCAGAACCTGAAAGTGCAAAAACCCCAGGGTATAAAACACACTTCCTTCTCCAACTTTAATGATCCTTCCTTCAATGTCATTGCTGCTAAGATTAGTGTAGATGTTACTTCTCTTAATGATGGCATTGAATGCTCTTCCTTTACTTACCCTCACCAAAACAGATCTGAAGGCTCTGTTTGTGAGAATTTTTCTCTAGATGGTAGTTCTAGTTTAGACTGCGTTGACCCCCCTACTGAGCCAAGTGAGGGTCTCTTCTCTTATTTGTAGACATAAACGGGGCAAGCACCCTAGGAACAACATTTCTCCATGAATGCTCTGCTCTGGAATATTAGAGGTATTGCTGCTCCTGGTAGGAAATCCCTTATTATTGACACCATTAACAAAACCCATGCTACCATCCTTGGGTTCCAGGAAACTAAGAAAGAGGATTTTTCCTCTTCTTTTCTTAAATCTCTCATTAGCAATAGAGATTTTGACTGGCATGTTCTTCCATCCAAAGGATCTGCTGGAGGCATCCTGATGGGAATAGATTTAAGCATTTTTTAGGCTGTTGCTTGGTCACACCTAGACTTTTCTGTTAGTTGTTTAGTTAATTTGAAAACTACTGGTCAAACCTTTAGGATTATCACTGTTTATGGCTCTCCTTATGAGGAAGGCAAAGAAGCTTTTATTTCTGAACTTCATACCTTATTTCTAGATACTCACATTCCCACCCTGATTGGAGGGGATTTTAATTTAGTTAGGAATGCTGCAGATAAAAGCAATGGTTCCATTAATCATAAATGGAGTGACTGCTTCAATGCCTGGATTGAGATCTGGAGCTTGCTTGAAATTAAACTTTCTTCTAGGAAATTTACCTGGGCCAATAATCAAGTAGACTTGATTATGTCCATCATTGACAGAATTTTCTGTGACACAGAATTAGATAGTTTCTTTCCCCTTTCTAGTTGTAGAGCTCTGCCCATATGTGGTAGTGACCACACTCCTTTGCTTTGGGACTCTGGTCTTAACCAAACTCCAAAGAGCAATAGTTTTAAATTTGAAAAGTGGTGGTTGCTTAGAGAAGATTTTACTGAGCTAGTCAGGAAAATCTGGAATGAGCCTACTGACCTCTCTGAGGCTGGGACTAATAGATTAAACTTTGTCCATGGAGAGCTCAAGAAAATTTGGCTTCAAGTAGAAATCAAAGCCAAACAAAGGTCTAGAGATAGGAACATTAAGGAGGGTGATAGAAATACTTCTTACTTTCATGCAGTAGCTAACCAGAGGAGGAGGAAAACCCTCATTCACTCCCTTGATGGCCCTAATGACCCTGTTACTAAGGTAGATGAGATGTTGAAAGTGGCTAGTGACTTCTACAAAGACATGTTTGAGAAAGAAAACCCTTCTGGGTTCTCTCTACAAAAACAATTTTTTATCTACTTCTAAAAAAGTCTCTCCTGCTGAAAATGAGCTGCTAGAAGCCCCCTTTTTAGAGACAGAGGTGAAGGAAGCCATTTTTAGCTCTTATCCTGATGGGGCTCCTGGTCCTGATGGGATTCCCTTCTTGTTTGACCAGCATTTTTGGGAATTGGTGAAAAATGATCTCTTACATCTTTTCCAAGCCTTTCATAGAGGAGAGTTGGACATATACATGCTCAACTTTGCTATGCTCTCTCTTATTCCTAAAGAGCCTGAGGCCACCTCTATGAAGAAATTTAGGCCTATCAGCCTGATTAACTGTAGTTTTAAGATTTTCTCTAAATTCCTCACCAGTAGGCTCTCTAAAGTCCTGCAGAGGTTGATTGCTAGCAATCAATCTGCATTTCTAAAAGGGAGATACATTTTAGAGAGTGTTGTTACAGCTCATGAAGTTCTTCATTCAGTCCACTCAGGAGGTGATAAAGGACTTGTCCTTAAATTGGATTATGAGAAAGCCTTCGATAAAGTTGACCTTGATTTCCTTATAAAACTCCTTGAGCTTAGAGGTTTTGCGGGTAAATGGACTACTTGGATCCAGCAACTTACTCATGGGGGGTCTGTTGGGGTCAAGTTAAATAACTGTGAAAGTGATTTTTTCCTTGCTGGTAAAGGCCTTAGGCAAGGTGACCCCATCTCCACGCTTTTGTTTAATTTAGTAGTGGACGTTCTTACGAAAATGCTGAGCAAAGCTGCTAATCATAGTCTGATTGCAGGGCTCTGTCCTGAGGTCTGCCCTGGTGGCATCATCTGCCTTCAATATGCAGATGATACCATCCTTTTCTTAGACAATGACTCCACACATGCTAGCAATCTAAAAACTGTTCTAACCTATTTTGAACAAGTCTCAGGCATGAGAATCAACTACTCTAAAAGTGAACTCGTCCCTATCAACATGGATGATCAGGAGTTTGCTGACTTCCTCTCTATTCTAGTCCGTAATAAAGGTAACTTCCCCATTAAGTACCTAGGTATCCCTCTCCACTATGATAAACTGAGGAGAGAGGATATCCAACCCTTCTGGATAAAATCATTAAAAGGATTGCTGGGTGGAGGGGCAAACTTCTCTCTTACAGAGGTAGATTGGTCCTCATACAAGCTTGTTTGGCTAGCATTCCAGTGTATCTCCTCTCCTTCTTCAAGTTCCCTAAATGGGCAGTGAATCCCATCAATTCTCAGATGTCTCATTGCTTGTGGAATGATTTTGAGGGAAATAGTAAGATACACCTTGCTAATTGGGCCCTAGTCTTTATGAAAAAAGATTTTGGAGGCCTAGGCATACCTAACCTCCAAGAAATTAACATCTGTCTTCTAGGGTCTTGGATTAAAAGATTCTATGAGGAAGACCTGAAACCCTGGAAGCTTCTTATTGCCCATAAATACCTAGGAAATAAACCTAATATTTTTGTCCCTTCCTCCAACCCTAAGACCTCTAGATTCTGGAAAGGATTAAAATCTATTATGCATGCTGTGAAATTTGGCTACAGATGGAACATAGGGGATGGGAGTAGAGGGATGGGAGTAGAACCAAGTTCTGGGAAGATACTTGGTTTGGCACATCCCCCCTAGCAGTCCAATTTTGGCCTATTTACTTTGTCTGCAATGATCTTAACAAAAGTGTCAATGAAGTTTGGGACGGTCAATGCCTAAAACTCTATTTTAGAAGGAACTTTAGTGATAGTCTCATGGAACAATGGTTCCAGTTGGAGGAAATTTCCAAAAGCATTACCTTTACGGCCGAGCCGGATGCCCTGATTTGGCAGCTGGGCAATAAGGGGAAGTATTCCTCCAGCTCCCTCTATCATGTTATCATCTTTAGAGGGGTTCAACCCGTGTTTATCCCTGCTGTCTGGAAATTGAGAGTTTCCCCTAAAATTCATGTATTTTTCTGGCTTCTCTCCAAAAACAAATTGATGACTAGGGATAACCTTAGGACGAGACACATCATCAAACCCCTTGATTGTGTTTACTCCTTGGAACAAGAGTCTTGTTCTCACCTATTTTTTGAATGTATAGTTGCTAAAACATCTCTGGGCCCACATTGAGGAATATTTCTCTAGTCAGATTGGCTCATCCTTCGAATCTGTCGCCAGATTTTGGATTGCTAGCAAAAGGTGCTCAGTTTTAAATACTGTTAGCTCAGCTATCCTTTGGTGCCTCTGGAAATATAGAAATGCTATGATTTTCAGTAACACCTCCTAGATTTCCATTCCGCAGGTCTTGAGGTTGATCGGGAACATGGTGAGGAATTGGGCGATTCTCTCCTCCGGATCGGACAAGGACAAGTTGATGAGCTTCGTGGAAACCCTAACAAGATCCCTACAGAAACCGTTGGCGATCACTTGTGGCTGAACAAGGCTCGACCTGCTCTGGGGTTGGACCAGTGGGCTCGTCTCAAGATCTCTGATGAAGATGATGGGCACCTGGCGCCGAAAAAGAGGGACATCCACCATGCTACGTCTTCCAGCCCGGTGTCTCCGCTTGCTTACTGGTCGCCGCAGGCTGACACAACGCCTCGGCTGAAGACCATGAAGGCTTCGCTGGACCCTCCTTGTGTCATTTGAGTGCACTATCCGCTCTGCCTTTGGCACCGCTCGGGTGATTCGTGTTATTCAGAGAACTTGTTCATCCACCCCCTAGTTTGTAGCTTTTCTACCTTTGCTTTTGAACTTCTCTTTGAGCTGCTATATCAGAATATGTTGTGGTTTCGTTCTCAGCAATGGAACCGGGGAGATGCTCCATGTTTTCTAAAAAAATATATTTTATATGTTATTACACGGGGTCCACAGTCGCACACAAGGACAGCTGGGTCCACGGCCGCACACAAGGAAATGCCTCCTTATTACGTGCAAAATAATGATTCCTCCACCTGACATCTGGGACCCACCAGAAGGGCCTCTGTATTTCGTGAAAATAACGAGCCCCCCGCTTACATGTCGGACCCACCAGCTATCTTCGCACGCAAGGAAGTGCCTCCTTATTACGCACAAAAAATGAATATTCCCCCTGCCAGCTGGAACCCAACATAGTGGGAGGCTGACTTGTGGGCCCACCAAGTTGACGGGGACGGAGGGCTTTGTCAACTTAGTCAATATGAACGATTCTAGCTCCTGTTACCGTACGATGTTCATCCAACGGCCGTAGTGCTTCTTCAACCTCTGGTCTTCTTGCTCCAGCCGCCCAAACCAGCGCCGGTCGTGCCGCGTGCTCCTGCCTCCCGTGGCCGGCTGTGATGCTGCGGAGGCCTCACCGCCCCCTACTACTCCCACCGCTGGCCACACCATCCCTCTACTCACCCACACCCCTTGTTAATCTGCGGCAACAGCAGCCTCACGCCGTAGCCAAACCAGTGAACCCTCGTACTCCTCTTCGCGTGGGCATCCACTTCCGCGTCTTCCCCGGCTCCGAGTCGTCCCCTTCCTATTCCTCGCCGTCGTCCACCGCCGTGGTGCTCTCGGCGCGGCGTGGTCAACTTGGTCAAGGAACGACTTCCATCGGACATGGACTGTACGTGGAGAGGCTGACAGCTGGGTCCATGGCCGCAGCAAGGAAGTGCCTCCTTTACGCGCAAAATAATGATTCCTCCACCTGACAGCGGGGACCCACCGGACGAGCCACCGTATTTTGCAAAAAAAACATTTCCCCCTGACTGTTGGGACCCACCAGCTACATCTACGCACGCAAGGAAGTGCCTCCGGGCAAAAAAACGATTCGCCCCCTGACTGCTGGGACCCACCAGCTACATCTTCGCATGCAAGGAAGTGCATCTGGGCAAAAAAACGATTCGCCCCCCTGACTGCTGGGACCCACCAGCTACATCTTCGCACGCAAGGAAGTGCCTAATAGTAGGGACCCACCTGGTCGAAGCGTACGTAGCGTTGTCATTCTGGTCGCGAAAGTGTACGTACATATATACTGGTGGATGTAGAGGCACGCACGTGTCGTAGTAGAGACGCGTACGTGTCGTAGTAGAGGCGCGCATGTAGCATGTACACGTACATACAGCGGCCAGGGTGCAAGAAAGAAAATACGGCCACGTATTTGTACATACGGGCGGGGTCTCGAACGCCTACTCACGCATATGTACGGCCAGGGCTTGTCTACATCAGTGGGTCGGAACGTAGAAACATCGTCGTCGTCGTGTTCATGGGGAGGCAACGGAATGCGTCATGTTCATGGGGAGGCAACGGAATGCGTTGTGTTCATGGGAGGCAACAGAATGTGTCGTGTTCATCGGGAGGCAACGGAACGTGTGGGGCCAACCGGCTGGGTCGGAACGGAATGCGTGGTCGTGTTCATCGGGAGGGCTTGGACAGAACAGGCGATGGAAATGAGGCCTAACGTACCACACAATGGAGGAAACGGACCTCCTACGTTCTGAACGGGGTCCTATTGATCGGGAGGGGTCTGGCGTACTGCAAAACGGAGGAAACGGACCTCCTACGGTCGAAACGGGGGTCCTATTGATCGGGAGGGGTGTGGCGTACCGCAAAATGGACGAAACAGAGTTGTGTTGGAGCGCTACGGTCGAAACGGGGGTAATGTTCATCAGGAGGGCTGTGGTGTGCCGCAAAATGAGACTCCACGGGATACTGTTCATCTCCACCGTCAACCTCCTCCAGCCTCCATGGGCTCCTGTTCATCCAGCCTCCACCGTGCGCTACTCCACCGGCTACTGTTCAACCACCCCTCCACCGTCGACTGTTCATCCAGCCCTCCACACCACGGGGTCCTGTTCAACCACCCCTCCACAGGCACCCCTCCACCCTCTACTGTTCATCCAGCCATCCACACCACGGGGTGCTGGGCAACGCCACCACTCACTATTCATCCAACCCCCCCGGCAACACTCACTATTCATCCTAGTGGCAGCATCGATCGGCTTTAGTTAGCAGCAGTAGCGAAGGAATCGCTCGATCGGGTTCACTTAACAGCCATCGATCGATCGCTCGGGTTCAGTAACACGTAGCCTGCAGTGCAATCGCTCGGGTTCAGTTAGAGCCAACGCCTCGCACACACGCGCGTACGTGTATGAGAGAAACGCGCATCGCTCGGCCCCCGACCTCCCACCGTAACCGGGAACTCCCCAAAATTTTCCTCGACCTCGCTTCTACCACGGTTTTTTCCGTCATGGATGGCCCAAAGAATGTCATGCAGCTGCGTCTCCGGCCCGCCCAGGACGAAAAGCCCATTTTCTGTCATGATTTTTTGTCATAGAAGTAGGAGCCCACCACATCTATGATGATACCGGGTTTTGTCACAATTATCATCATAGAAGTGTCATATGTATGACAGAATTTTTTTTTCGTTCGGCCCAAAATATCACGGATGTGTCTTTTTTTTGTAGTGCTATCTGCCACTGATACGACTATAAGTACACCGAACGTTTGCTTCCAAATAGAAACAAGAAATAAAACTACGTTGTGGGTATGAAGAGGATAACTTTGCATGGTGTCGGAGAGATAAAATATAAAAGTCAGTGCTGTTATCATAAAGTTAGAATATATTGCTAAATATTATAAATAGCGAGTGTGGAATAATGATGGGTCGGTGTGCGGAACTGTCTTAGGCAATTGTTAACAAGACCGGTGGTCATCATTGCAATTTCATATGAGGGAGAGGCATAAGCTAACATACTTTCTCTTCTTGGATCATATGCACTTATGATTGGAACTCTAGCAAGCATCCGCAACTACTAAAGATCATTAAGGTAAAACCCAGCCATAGCAATAAAGCATCAAGTCCCCTTTATCCCATACACAACAACCCCCTTACTCGGGTTTATGCTTTTGTCACTCAAAGCAACCCACTATAAGCGAATCATGAACGTAGTGCAACACCCTACAGTGGGAATCCCTCACGCTTGCGCGACACGGAGGGCACAATAGGACATCACCAAAATAAAACATACAACTCATACCAATCTAGATCATCAATCAACCCAAAGACAAAGGATATCTACTCAAAACATCATAGGATGGCAACACATCATTGGATCATAATATGTGGCATAAAGCACCATGTTCAAGTAGGGATTACAGCGGGGTGCGGGAGAGTGGACCACGTAAAAGAGATGAGGATGGTGATGATGATGGTGATGTTGATGAAGACGATCACTACGGCGATGATTCCCCTCCCGATGGCACTCCGACGCCACCGAGAGAGAGGAGGAGAGGTTCTCCCCCTTGTGCTTCCTCCTCCATGGCCTCCCCCTGGATGGGGAGAGGTTCCCCCTCTGGTCCTTGGCCTTCATGGTGATGATGGCCCTTCCGGGATCTTCCTCCATGCCCTCCGGTGATGATGGCCCCCTCCGGCAGGGTGCCAGAGAGGGCCTAGATTGATTTCTCGTGGCTACAAAGGCTTGCGGCGGCGGAACTTCCGATCTAGGTTAATTTCTGGAGCTTTTTGTATATATAAGAGGTTTTGGCGTCGAGAACAAGTCAGGGGGGGTCTCCGGGCTGTCCACGAGGTAGGGGGCGCGCCTCCCACCCTTGTGGGAAGCCCGGGACTCTTCTGGCCTAACTCTTTTACTCCATGGCCTTCTTCTGGTCCAAAAATAAGCTCCGTCAAGTTTCAGGTCAATTGGACTCCGTTTGGTTTTCCTTTTCTGCGATACTCTAAAACAAGGAAAAAACAGAAACTAGCACTGGGCTCTAGGTTAATAGGTTAGTCCCAAAAATCATATAAAATAGCATATAAATGCATATAAAACATCCAAGGTTGAAAATATGTTAGCATGAATACTTCATAAATTATAGATACATTGGAGATGTATCATCCTCCAAGTCCTCGTTCCCGACCGCATCGTCGGGGTTAACTTACCCATCCTCCATGTCGTGTTGTTCGGATGCAGGCTAGATGGGGGCTTCGGGGTCTTCGTGCCCTCCGGTGTGTTATTGTCTTTGGTGCCGGTATTACTGTCTTTGCCACGACGTGATTTTGAGCGGCGTCGCTGACATCGGCGCTTTGGAGGTGCCTCAGTAGGCTTGTCCTCAACCGAATCCTTCCTGTCGTCGTCATCCTCTTTAGGTGTGTCCAACAAATACACGTCATATGTGGAGGTGGTCGTCGAACGTCCGGTGATTGGCGGGTCTTGGCCTTGTTCATCTTCTGCATCGCCGTCCATGTTGTCGATGTCTTCACAGGCGTAGTTGCTACCTCTTGAGTACTGCATTGGATTTCCCCAAAGAGGAAAGGATGATGTAGCAAAGTAGCGTAAGTATTTCCCTCAGTTTTTGAGAACCAAGGTATCAATCCAGTAGGAGATTGCGCGCGCGTCCCTAGTACCTGCACAAAACAAATAACTCCTCGCAACCAACGCGATAAGGGGTTGTCAATCCCTTCACGGTCACTTACGAGAGTGAGATCTGATAGATATGATAAGATAATATTTTTGGTATTTTTGTGATAAAGATGCAAAGTAAAAAGCAAAGGAAATAACTAAGTATTGGAAGATTGATATGATGAAGATAGACCCAGGGGCCATTGGTTTCACTAGTGGCTTCTCTCAAGAGCATAAGTATTTTACAGTGGGTGAACGAATTACTGTTGAGCAATTGACAGAACTGATCATAGTTATGAGAATATCTAGGTATGATCATGTATATAGGCATCACGTCCGAGACAAGTAGACCGACTCTTGCCTGCATCTACTACTATTACTCCACTCATCGACCGCTATCCAGCATGCATCTAGAGTATTAAGTTCATGAAAACAGAGTAACGCCTTAAGCAAGATGACATGATGTATAGGGATAAATTCATGCAATATGATAAAAAAAACCATCTTGTTATCCTCGATGGCAACAATACAATACGTGCCTTGCTGCCCCTACTGTTAGTGGGAAAGGACACCGCAAGATTGAACCCAAAGCTAAGCACTTCTCCCATTGCAAGATAGATCAATCTAGTAGGCCAAACCAAACTGATAATTCAAAGAGACTTGCAAAGATAACCAATCATACATAAAATAATTCAAAGAAGATTCAAATATTGTTCATAGATAATCTTGATCATAAACCCACAATTCATTGGTCTCAACAAACACACCACAAAAAGAAGATTACATCGAATAGATATCCACAAGAGAGGGGGAGAACATTGTATTGAGATCCAAAAAGAGAGAAGAAGCCATCTAGCTAATAACTATGAACCCGAAGGTCTGAGGTAAACTACTCACACTTCATCGGAGAGGCTATGGTGTTGACGTAGAAGCCCTCCGTGATGGATGCCCCCTCCGGCGGAGCTCCGGAACAGGCCCCAAGATGGGATCTCGTGGATACAGGAAGTTACGATGGTGGAATTAGGGTTTTGGCTCCATATCTGATCGTTTGGGGGTACGTAGGTATATATAGGAGGAAGGAGTACGTCGGTGGAGCAATAGGGGGCCCACGAGGGTGGAGGGCGCGCCTGGGGGGGAGGGGGGTAGGTGCGCCCCCTACCTCGTGGCCTCCTCCTTTGTTTCTTGATGTAGGGTCCAAGTCTCCTGGATCATGTTCGGTTAGAAAATCACGTTCCCGAAGGTTTCATTCCGTTTGGACTCGGTTTTATATTCCTTTTCTTCGAAACCCTAAAATAGGCAAAAAAAATAGCAATTCTGGGTTGGGCCTCCGGTTAATAGGTTAGTCCGAAAAATAATATAAAAGTGGATAATAAAGATCAATAATGTCCAAAATAGTAGATAATATAGCATGGAGCAATCAAAAATTATAGATACATTGGAGACGTATCAAGCATCCCCAAGCTTAATTCCTGCTCGTCCTCGAGTAGGTAAATGATAAAAATAGAATTTTTGATGTGGAATGCTACTTGGCATAATTTTAATGTAACTCTTCTTAATTGTGGTATGAATATTTAGATCCGAAAGATTCAAGATAAAAGTTTAATATTGACATAGAAATAATAATACTTCAAGCATACTAACCAAGCAATCATGTCTTCTCAAAATAACATGGCCAAAGAAAGTTATCCCTACAAAATCATATAGTCTGGCTATGCTCTATGTTCACCACACAAAGTATTTAAATCATGCACAACCCCGATGACAAGCCAAGCAATTGTTTCATACTTTTGACATTCTCAAAATATTTCAATCTTCATGCAATACATGAGCGTGAGCCATGGATATAGCACTATAGGTGGAATAGAATGGTGGTTGTGGAGAAGACAAGAAGGAGAAGATAGTCTCACATCAACTAGGCATATCAAAGGGCTATGGAGATGCCCATCAATAGATATCAATGTGAGTGAGTAGGGATTGCCATGCGACGGATGCACTAGAGCTATAAGTATATGAAAGCTCAAAAAGAAACTAAGTGGGTGTGCATCCAACTTGCTTGCTCACGAAGACCTCGGGCATTTTGAGGAAGCCCATCATTGGAATATACAAGCCAAGTTCTATAATGAAAATTTCCCACTAGTATATGAAAGAGATATCATAGGAGACTCTCTATCATGAAGATTATGGTGCTACTTTGAAGCACAAGTGTGGTAAAAGGATAGTATCATTGCCCCTTCTCTCTTTTTCTCTCATTTTTTCTTCTCTTTTTTTATTTGGGCCTTTTCTCTTTTTTTATGGCCTCTTTTATTCTTTTTTTATTTTTCGTCTGGAGTCTCATCCCGACTTGTGGGGGAATCATAGTCTCCATAATCCTTTCCTCACTGGGACAATGCTCTAATAATGATGATCATCACACTTTTATTTTCTTACAACTCAACAATTACAACTCGATACTTAGAACAAAATATGACTCTATGTGAATGCCTTCGGCAGTGTACTGGGATATGCAATGACTCATGAGTGACATGTATGAAAGAATTATAAACGGTGGCTTTGCCACAAATACAATGTCAACTACATGATCATGCAAAGCAATATGACAATGATGGAGTGTGTCATAATAAACAAAACGGTGGAAAGTTGCATGGCAATATATCTCAGAATGGCTATGGAAATTCCATAATAGGTAGGTATGGTGGCTGTTTTGAGGAAGGTATATGGTGGGTGTGTGATACGGGCGAAAGGTGCGCGCTATTAGAGAGGCTAGCAATGGTGGAAGGGTGAGAGTGCGTATAATCCATGGACTCAACATTAGTCATAAATAACTCATATACTTATTGCAAAAATCTACAAGTTATCAAAGCAAAGTATTACGCGCATGCTCCTAGGGGGATAGATTGGTAGGAAAAGACCATCGCCCGTCCCTGACCGCCACTCATAAGGAAGACAATCAAAAAATAAATCATGCTCCGACTTCATCACATAACGGTTCACCATACGTGCATGCTACGGGAATCACAAACTTTAACACAAGTATTTCTCAAATTCACAACTACTCAACTAGCATGACTCCAATATCACCATCTCCATATCTCAAAACAATTATCAAGCATCAAACTTCTCATAGTATTCAACACACACATAAGAAAGTTTTTACTATTCTTGAATACCAAGCATATTAGGATTATTTGAGCAATTTACCATGCTATTTAAGACTCTCAAAATAATCTAAGTGAGGCATGAGAGATCAATAGTTTCTATAAAACAAATCCACCACCGTGCTCTAAAAGATATAAGTGAAGTACTAGAGCAAAACTATATAACTCAAATGATATAAGTGAAGCACATAGAGTATTCTTAACAAATTCCAAATCATGTATGGCTCTCTCAAAAGGTGAGTACAGCAAGGATGATTGTGTTAAACTAACAAACAAAGACTCAAATCATACAAGACGCTCCAAGCAAAACACATATCATGTGGTGAATAAAAATATAGCTCCAAGTAAAGTTACCGATAGAAGTAGACGAAAGAGGGGATGCCTTCCGGGGCATCCCCAAGCTTTGGCTTTTAGGTGTCCTTAGATTATCTTGGGGGTGTCATGGGCATCCCCTAATATTAGGCTCTTGCCACTCCTTGTTCCATAATCCATCAAATCTTTACCCAAAACTTGAAAACTTCACAACACAAAACTCAAAGTAGAAAATCTCGTGAGCTCCGTTAGCGAAAGAAAACAAAAGACCACTTCAAGGTACAATAATGAACTCATTATTTATTTATATTGGTGTTAAACCTACTGTATTCCAACTTCTCTATGGTTTATAAACTATTTTACTAGCCATAGATTCATAAAAATAAGCAAACAACACACGAGAAACAGAATCTGTCAAAAACAGAACAGTCTGTAGTAATCTGTAGCTAGCGCAAGATCTGGAACCCGAAAAATTCTAAAATAAATTGCTGGACGTGAGGAATTTATCTATTAATAATCTTCAAAACTAATTAACTAAATATCACTTTCCAAATAAAAATGGCAGCAGTTCTCGTGAGCGCTAAAGTTTCTATTTTTTACAGCAAGCTATCAAGACTTTCCCCAAGTCTTCCCAACGGTTCTACTTGGCACAAACACTAATTAAACACAAAAAGCACAACCAAAACAGAGGCTAGGTAAATTATTTATTATTAAACAGGACAAAAATCAAGGAATAAAAATAAAATTGGGTTGCCTCCCAACAAGCGCTATCGTTTAACGCCCCTAGCTAGACATAAAAAGCAAGGATAGATCTAGGCATTGCCATCTTTGGTAGGCAATCAATAAGTGGCTCTCATAATAGATTCATAAGTTAATTTAATTTTCTTTATAGGAAATTGTTCCATGCCTTTCCTTAATGGAAATTGGAATCTAATATTTCCTTCCTTCATATCAATAATTGCACCAATCGTTCTAAGGAAAGGTCTACCAAGGATAATAGGACATGAAGGATTGCAATCTATTGCAAGAACAATAAAATCTACGGGCGCATAATTCATATTTGCGACAATAAGAACATCATTGATTCTTCCCATTGGTTTCTTAATAGTGGAATCCGCAAGATGCAAGTTTAAAGAGCAATCATGAAAATCACGGAAACCTAACAAATCACCCAAAGTCTTTGGAATCGTGGAAACACTAGCACCAAAATCACATAAAGCATAGAAATCATGATCTTTAATCTTAATTTTAATAGTTGGTTCCCACTCATCATAAAGTTTTCTAGGGATAGAAACTTCCAACTCAAGTTTTTCTTCATAAGATTGCATCAAGGCATCAATGATATGTTTAGTAAACGCTTTATTTTGATTATAAGCATGAGGAGAATTTAGCACGGATTGCAACAAGGAAATACAATCAATCAAAGAGCAATTTTCATAATTAAATTCCTTGAAATCCAAAATAGTGGGTTTAACAACATCTAGGGTTTTAATTTCTTCAATACCACTTTCATCAAATTTAGCATCAAGATCTAAAAACTCTGAATTTTTGGAACGCCTTCTAGGTAAAGGTAGATCATATTCAGTCCCATCATTATCAAGATTCATATTGCAAAACAAAGATTTTATAGGGGACACATCAATAACTTTTAGATCTTCATCTTTATTTTCAAAGAAATCTGGTTTAGCGGCCATCCTATTAACTAAGGTAGCTTGCTTATCCGAAATTTCAGCAGTCAATTTCTCAAGATGGGCAATTTGGGATCTTAAACCATCAAATTCTTTAGACATATCATCGAGCTCTTTATTCATAAAATTCATCAAACTTTTCTGTTCTTTAAGCTCATTTCTGAAGAAATTATTATGGTCAAATTGCAAAACCATAAAACTCCTGACATTGCTTTCGATCTCCTCTAACCTTTTAAGGTGAAGATCACCAAATCTAGGTAGAGCCATCATGACAAGCAAGCAATCCAACACACAAGCAAACAAAAAGCAAGCGGGCAAAAAGAGGCAAATATAGAAAGAGAGGGAGGATAGAGAGAGAGGGCAAATAAAACGTCAAGGGTGAAATGAGGGAGAGGAAAACGAGAGGCAAATGGAAAATAATGTAATGCGGGAGATAAGGGTTGTGATGGGTACTTGGTATGTTGACTTTTGCGTAGACTCTCCGGCAATGATGCCAGAAATGGCTCGTTGTCGGGAGTCAAATCTTGACTTGCGTGAACCTCCCCGGCAATGGCGCTAGAAATTCTTCTTGCTACCTCTTGAGCACTGCGTTGGATTTCCCTGAAGAGGAAAGGATGATGCAGCAAAGTAGCGTAAGTATTTCCCTCAGTTTTTGAGAACCAAGGTATCAATCCAGTAGGAGGTTGCGCGCGCGTCCCTAGTACCTGCACAAAACAAATAACTCCTTGCAACCAACGCGATAAGGGGTTGTCAATCCCTTCACGGTCACTTACGTGAGTGTGATCTGATAGATATGATAAGATAATATTTTTGGTATTTTTGTGATAAAGATGCAAAGTAAAATAAAAGCAAAGTAAAAGGCAAAGGAAATAACTAAGTATTGGAAGATTGATATGATGAAGATAGACCCGGGGCCATAGGTTTCACTAGTGGCTTCTCTCAAGAGCATAAGTATTTTACGATGGGTGAACGAATTACTGTTGAGCAATTGACAGAATTGAGCATAGTTATGAGAATATCTAGGTATGATCATGTATATAGGAATTACATCCGAGACAAGTAGACCGACTCCTGCCTGCATCTACTACTATTACTCCACTCATCGACCGCTATCTAGCATGCATCTAGAGTATTAAGTTCATGAAAACAGAGTAACGCCTTAAGCAAGATGACATGATGTAGAGGGATAAATTCATGCAATATGATAAAAAAAACATCTTGTTATCCTCGATAGCAACAATACAATACGTGCCTTGGTGCCCCTACTGTCACTGGGAAAGGACACCGCAAGATTGAACCCAAAGCTAAGCACTTCTCCCTTGCAAGAAAGATCAATCTAGTAGGCCAAACCAAACTGATAATTGGAAGAGACTTGCAAAGATAACCAATCATACATAAAAGAATTCAAAGAAGATTCACATAGTGTTCATAGATAATCTTGATCATAAACCCACAATTCATCGGTCTCAACAAACACACCACAAAAAGAAGATTACATCGAATAGATCTCCACAAGAGAGGGGGAGAACACTGTATTGAGATCCAAAAAGAGAGAAGAAGCCATCTAGCTAATAACTATGGACCCGAAGGTCTGAGGTAAACTACTCACACTTCATCGGAGAGGCTATGGTATTGATGTAGAAGCCCTCCGTGATGGATGCCCCCTCCGGTGGAGCTCCGGACCAGGCCCAAAGATGGGATCTCGTGGATACATGAAGTTACGGCGTTGGAATTAGGGTTTTGGCTTCGTATCTGATCATTTGGGGGTACGTAGGTATATATAGGAGGAAGGGGTACGTCGATGGAGCAATAGGGGGCACACGAGGGTGGAGGGCGCGCCTGAGGGGGTAGGCGCGCCCCCCTACCTCGTGGCCTCCTCCTTTGTTTCTTGACGTAGGGTCCAAGTCTCCTAGATCATGTTCGGTGAGAAAATCACGTTCCCGAAGGTTTCATTCCGTTTGGACTCCGTTTGATATTCCTTTTCTTCGAAACCCTAAAATAGGCAAAAAACAACAATTCTGGGTTGGGCCTCCAGTTAATAGGTTAGTCGCAAAAATAATATAAAAGTGGATAATAAAGCTCAATAATGTCCAAAATAGTAGATAATATAGCATGGAGCCATAAAAAATTATAGATACGTTGGAGATGTATGAGTAGTCCAGCATGTCGGTTAAATCTTCGAAAGTGGCTATGAAGTGGGTGGTGGGTGGGACGTGAAATTCCCCACTCTCAGCCCCTAGTCCGGGTTGGGCGTAGTTCGGCTGTGACCCCTTTGTAATGGCGAGGGATCGCATTAAGTCCAGAGCCTCGTTTAAGAGTGAGGTTTGGATGGGGAGACGAGAATTCGCGGGGTTGTCCTGGCGAAGGCCTTCTGGCCATGTTTGCTTGTCGCGGACTTCGAGAGTTTGGATCTTGAGTCCGGGGGCGAGTCTGGCCTTCCAATGATAGGGGGAACCCGGTCTAACTCCAAGTTTTCCGCGGACACAATCGCCTTCGGATCCTTGATAATGCAGTTTGCAGCGAAGAGTACGGTGGGCTCCAAACTCCCATCTTCGGACCTGATGGTTTGCTCCGGATCTAAGGCCAAAGCGGTGGTCAGGGCCACGAACCCTTCGAAGATCAAGTCTCCTCGGATATTAGCGACATAATTCAGGTTCCCGAAACTGATCTGATGACCGGGGGCGTAGCTGTTGATCTGTTTGAGGTGGCCGATCGAGTTGGCGCGCAGAACGAAGCCACCAAATATGAAAATCTGGCCGGGGAGGAAAGCTTCCCCAGAAATGGCATCGTTGTGGATGATCGAATGAGTCATCGAGCCTTCTGTTGACGACACAGTGGAACTCTCAATGAAAGCACGAATGTCGGTGTTAAAATCAGTCGATCTCAGGTAGGGGGTCCCGAACTGTGCGTTTGAGGATCGAAGGTAACAAGAGGCAGGGGACACGATGTTTACCCAGGTTTGGGCCCTCTTAATGGAGGTAGTACCCTACTTCCTGCTTGATTGGCTTTGATGAGTATAGGGGTTACAAGAGTCGATCTACCTCGAGATCGTAATGGCTAAACCCTAGATGTGTAGCATGTATGATTTGTCTTAGCCTCTACGGACTAAACCCTCCGGTTTATATAGACATGGAGGGGCCTAGGGTTGTACAGAGTCGGTTTACACAGAAAGGAAACTACACATTTGTACACCAAGCTTGCCATCCACGCAAAGGGGAGTCCCATCCATACATGGGGGAAGGCCTTTTATCTTTGTATCTTCACGGCCCATCAATTCGGCCCATGTCACATAGCCCGGACGCCCGGGGACCACCTAATCCAGGACTCCCTCAGTTACTACAGTTAATCTTTACCTAATAATAAAGCACTTACTGCCTCTAGTCGTACGTCGTTGGTATTTTTGCAGAAAATTCCTTGTGTTTTTTATATTCAACCCGCACTCCTATTTTAAGTGGCAAAATGATTTTTTTGGATTTTACACAAAACCCCCTACACTTTTGGGTAATCAACCCGCAGTTGACTTTTAAGTGACAGATTGAATCGTTTTTTGCGTTTGTACTGAAAATATCATGTCCTTTATGCTAACTAGTCAATGTGTATGTGCAATGCACGTTAATTTGGAAGTATATTAAGTGCATATGGATATTAAGTAGGATATTATTTGCATGTTATTACGTGATTAGCACTATATTTGGTATGAAATTAACTGCACGCTAAATGTATTGAGCGCTCGACATTGAAGCATTCTAGGTCGTTGGATTGACATGATTTGATGTCCGAGATTAATTGGATCTGCCCCTTTGGATCTTTTTATATTGGTATAGATTAACCGGCAGTCTATGTAGAATAAATGTTTTTTAAATATCCATATCTTTTAAATCATAACTCCAATTTTAACATGTCATATATGAAATTTGATTAGAAAAATGTGTAGAATCTGAATATTATGTTATTTTAATCTTTTAACTATTTTTAAAATGCTATTTAGAGTGCAACCTTAATCAATAGCACACAAACAAATTGCAAGTGAAATAAATGTAGCAAGAGAAAAACCTCATCTTATGCCATGATAGAGATGGCTTACGATTGACCACATTCAAGTGTGTTGTGGTTCTGTAAGCACTATGATCATCATATGCGAGAATGTGATGACAGACAAGTGGCAACAAGATGGGATGTCATGTTGAAATAAAGAACATGGACATATTAGTTTCTTGACTCATGATTATTTGGGTCACAAGCATGTGGTATCTTTTTCTCCCATTGCAACACACGGGGATCTTTTGCTATAGTAGTAGATACGTTGATGGGCAGTCTATGCGGTTCCATTGTTTTCTTGCAACGATATCAACATGGAATTATGGTGTAACCAGGACTTCCAACTAAGTAAAAAGGATTATACTTACCAAGTAAGATAAGACATACATACCTAATCAGTAGCATTAATGGGAGTACAACAATGAGAAGGGGGTGCATATACTCCTTTGTGCAAGGCTTAAACAAGAAGCAAGTAATATTAATAAGGTTAAAACCCAGGAAAAGAACAATAGGCCACCGAAAGCAAATCATCTAATCTCTTCAGCAACATCAACATATATAAGCTTAGCAATCAGCCATGAGTTATCATATCACTAAAAAGCTTGTTAGAAGTGCTATTTGTATCAACATATGCTAGCTTCTAAAGCAGAGAATGGACCTTCAAAATTTTTGTTTCAAGCTCTCATAGTTGGATTTCGGGAATTTTTCTTGCACAAGCAGCATCATAAGTGTCTGCGAGCCCTAGAACACGCTCACTATAATAGTCAATGTATTTCTCTACAAATTTCTTCTCCGTGTAAGCAAACACGCTGTAAAAGTCAATGTCTTTCTACACTAGATCCTTTACCTTCAGAACTTCTATGACATAGTGCCGGGGCATTACACACTTCTCCAAGTCATACGCGAGAATTGTCGGCCTGTGTGCGATGTATGAAGGCTCCAACCCAAATTCCATCCTTAGGAACTCCAACTTGTGGCTCAGCCTCCCCTCTGACATAATTAGAAAGCTTGGCAACTTGCACACCGCCAGCACAGCTTCGAAGCGGCCAAGAGCCCTCTCCAAGCAGGCCTTTTAAGTAATATTCTTGGGCCTGATGTTGCAGACGGTCTCCAAAGCATTCTTGAACATCCCTGAACAAAGCCTCACACCGAGCTTCTCCGCACATGCCACCATTTCTTTCACATGCACTATTGCAAGATGCTGCTAATGCGACACTACGATCAGAGACCCTTCGATGAAACTGTGTGTGATGCAATAATTGCAAACTGTGGTGTAAAAAACCCATCAAAAAAGGTGCAAAATGTCTGTGATGACGGATGCATCAAACACGGTTCAGATTTTAGTTGTGTGTGCGATGTGGGGCATACGGTTTAGTTCAATTAACTGTTTGCGATGAGGCAACACAAAAGAAACGGACAGCCAGATGAAGGTGTCTGCGATATACAACATACGGTTCAGTCTGATGAAGTGTTTCTGATTAGGCGACACAAAAGAAACGGTCAGCCAGATCAAGGTGTGTGCGATATACGGCATGCCGTTCACTCGGCCTTGTCGTTAGTGTGTGACCTCTATGGCAACCGTTCACTCCCCACTAGCCTCTTCTTGTACCATAGCAATCGTCCACCGCCTCTTCGCCTTTCCCTCTCGATTTGGAACTGCTGTCGCACGCTCTTCCTCCCTCCATTTGCCTTCACCCTTCCTTCTGCCATTGTTTGATCATCTTCTCCATGGAGGAAACAGGCCGGAAACGACCCCGTTATTCTTGCCCCGATCTGAAAGATGATGTGGTGGAGGAACTCATTGATCGGTGCGACATCATCACCTCGGCTAGCATGGCAGATTCGTTCTAGACCATTCTCGACTCAAGTAATAACATCATTACAAGCAACCCAAGGGTCCAGGAGCGGTTTGATATCCCCTATCTTCTTCGCCATGACCCTGATCACAGGCGCGGGGACGACAAAAGCCTCGCCTTGTGCAAGTTGATGCCGCTTGATAATGATACATCTGATGTTAAGATGCCATCGCTCGAGTGTAAGGCTTGCGCAGGCACAAATGGAGATTGGATTGTTTATATTGGGTACAACTGCGAGTGGGAACTTGTGAATGTGTACACTCATCACTGGGTTCCACTTCCAAAAATCTTAGACTGCCCTGAAGTTGAGCACACCGGTATTCTACGTACGTTCAAATACGATCATGGTGACTGTCATCTATGGAATATAGCAATTTGTCGAGTTCCCAACCACTCTTGGGATTACATGAACTATGAAGTTGTTGCTATCTTCGACAAGCTTGTTGCCATCCTTGCTTCCACGACTCGATGGATATTGCTCAAAAATCAATTTATGTACACGGATGAGTACTATGATGCAATTCAATACGAGGGTCTTGTGTTTGCTGCCACCACTCGTGGCACTGTTTTTGCATGGAATCCTTATGGTTTCGGTATATTTCTCTTCCAGCGTAATTATAATTGTTGCATCCACATGCATGCGGGTTAGCTAGCTAGTTTCTCTTTACTAATTAACCTTCTTGTGTTTCCAAGGTCCTGTGAACATTCCACCACCTATACTTGAAAAAAATTATAACCAAGGGGGAGATGATGATGGTGATGATCACGAGCATGAGGACGAGCAGGACCCATATACTCAGTGGCGCCTGGCAACTTATTCCGATGGATCACCTCTTCTTGTCTGTATACAGGGCACTGCTGATGTTACTAAGGAAACATGTGTTGTCTCGCATGGTCGCACTCTCCGGACCTATTCCAACATCCATTGCAGGGTATTCGGGATGGATACTAGTGTGCTAGCGCCAACACCTTCTCCCTGGTTCAGTATTGATAATCTTGGAGAAAACTCGCTCTTCCTTGGACAAAACTATCCAATGATGGTGAAAGGCGATCCAGCTGTTGTTGACACAACGCTACTACCATTTATGAGAAGCAACTGTATCTATACCTCGAACATTGATATGTTTCCCTACCGTGGCTATCACAATATGGGTATTGAAATAGGCCACTTCAGCCTGGATGATCAGTCCTGCATTGGTCTTGAGATTAACAGTAGCTGGCCCTTCCCGGAGAATCACTTCTCGTTCAAAGCAAGTGTTTCCAACGCCGACGAGTGGTTGAGCTGAAGTTCATTTCATCGCTTTCTTATTTGTTGTGTGAGAAAAACTTTACTTTACTAGAATGTTTTGTTGGAAATGATCTATAATCCAACATGTATCCTCGTTGTCGTTGTGGGTTGATAACTTGTTGTATGTAATCAATGGTACATTTGCATATGCGTCCATCAACTCACGCCTGCTAGTGGTGTCCATATGAACAGTGCTAGTGATTTTAGTTGCAAAAATTATAAACTGCTAGTGATTTTAGCTACATATTTTGACAAATCGCAGTGTTACAAGGTTGACAAATGGCAATGTTACTAGATAAACAAATGTCAATATTTCTAGTTTGACAAATGGCAACATACCCAATATGACAGATGCAAATCTTACCCAATTGTTTCTATGTGGTTGCACACGGGTCATCCAAAACAACCGTTTGCGTTGAAGGGATGCGCAAATCATGCACTGCAAATTTTCCCTTGACTTAAGAGGGAAGACCATAGCTCTCATTTTGCATACGGGTGTTCTATCTAAAACATTTGCGATCAAGATCTGCATGAATCCTGCTCGGCACATTTTCCCTTGGCTTCCTAGGGAAGCTGTCGGGTGTTCTAACTAAAACGTTTGCAATGAGTGTTTTATATTTAAAAACCATCGACGTTTTTTCAAAAGAAAATCATTTGATAAGTCTGTACATTAAGAGAGAAAAGTGCAAGTTCATTCAAACCATATCTTTCATTCAGTCACACTGCGAATTTATATTCATATGATCGAGAATTCGAGATACAGTATTAAACCCCGAAAAAACTATTTCTGGCGGCGGCGGCGTGCCGTGTCGTCGTTGTCGTTGTCGTCCTCCGGGACGCCGTTGTTGAAGTCTTTAAGGCAGCACAAAAAGTTCTTCACTTGTAAATTAAACATCATGTCGTCGAGCTACCGACGGGCGGGGCGCGGGAGGACGGCAACTGGCGCCGCTGAGAGGTAGTGGTCGACGTCAGCATCCCATGCCGCTGAGGGGCGCGCGTGCATGGGCACGGGCGCGGCGGGTGCAGCCAAACGCACATGGACCGGCGCCACGCTAGGTGGAGGGGCGCGCATGGGCAGGGGCACGGGCGCGGCGGGTGCAGCCAAACGCATGGGGGCCGGCGCCACGGTGGGTGGAGGGGCACGCACGGGCACGGGCGTTGGCGCTGGCATGTACACGAGCTCACGCGGGTCCACAGAGACCTCGATGACGCCTGCGGCTTCCAGCTCTGCGCTAGTGCTCGGTGACTAGCCCGTCATTGCTATGAGGATGGTCGCTGGCGCGGGCGCGGGGATGGGAGCTGGGACGGGAGCGGGGGCAGCAACCGCTACGCCCAGCTCGTTCTGGGCCATGTCCATGAGGCCCCATTCCTCCTTATTTTCTATCTCCTCCGGCTCGGAGTCGACTTTACCAAACTTGAAGACTAGTGGCAAATGATCATTCTGCGCCATGGCGTTGGTGGAGGTCTGCGGGAGGGAGGGAATGGGAGGCGAACAGTAAGGCCGCCCATATTAAATAGCAGGATGGGCGCCATTAATGGAGAGGAAGGCGGGCGGCCATGGAAGTCAAAGGGCTCGCTTCCCAGTGAGCCTGCGCAGCAGACAACTCGCACGCTATCCGGTGAGCCTGCACATTGGAGGACAACTTGCATGCCTCTCGGTCAGCCTGCGCACCGGACTCCGCTTGCACGCCTCCCGTTCAGTCAAGGTCAAGTAGCTGTCCGCACGGCACCTCCTATAGCCATTAAAATGAAGACACGTGGCGTCACGTGAATGGTTAATCGAACGCACACGATTTGAATTATACAAATGTTTGAGATATTAAAGTGGCAGCTATTTTTTCAAAATGCCTTTGTTGGTTGTTATTCGAGTGCGCCTTCTCTCAAAATGGACACGAAAAATACCACAGCATGTCGGGTGCCATTCCATGATAGCATGCTAAGTTTCATGAATTTCAGACGAGTTTTGAATTTACTAGAATTTAAAAACAAAGTATCTCAACTTTTTTGTCGGTAATCAACGGTGCCCTGGTGTTTGAAATTCATTCACATTTCTTGCATGGGACCTAAGCATGCAACCAAGGACACAGATTTGATTTTTCAACCACTTTATATGCATTAGAGCATGTGCATGTAGTTCAAATTTGAATTATGCACATAAATGCATTGAAAACTCAATTAATGCATAAAAATTTCCAAACGAACCCCGAAAAATCTCAAAAATTGACAAAACACTCTTGTTGTTCTATGTTGACACGAGAAAATTTTTGAAAGCAATAAGAGGCAATGGATATCATTTCGTCCCCAAAGGTGGGACGTTCCCTATCGAAACCATCATTCTTATTATGAGAAGCTCTGGTTTATGAGAAGCACATCCCCAAACTAGCCCCAAATGGGACAAAAAATTACCACAACAAGTTGTGACTCCATTATGTAATTCAAATCAAGACGAAAAATCAAGTAGATCCCACACAGTTTATTATCACAAACCGTGTGAGATGCAGCACAAAATATATTGGAGCACCGTCGGATTATAGTACGCATATGGCTTACGCGAGATGGTGCGACGGCTATAGTCCATAGCCCGATCTGAATAAGGGACCGTGTCTCATGACACTTTGTGCTCCAATTTTTTCGCTGAAGCAATTCCAATTTTTTGGCTTCCGCGGGAATATCTACCTCCCCGCCCCTCCCCCTTACCAAAAGCCACATTTCCCCTGTTTACGCCTTCCTTTCCAAGTTGACACCTTCACTCCTTGCTTGCAACGCCGCCTCCTCGCCGGCGACCCTCCTTCACGCTGCTCGGCCTCGCCTAACCAGGCAGGTAATCCACACCCTACCCCCATCCTCCTCCTCCTTCCACATCCCACATGCCCCGACCGCCGGCGCGAGTGCGACACCTTCCACCCAAATCACCGACCCCTCCACCAAATAAGCGCCGCCCTAAGCCATGGTGCACGCAGTATAGCCAGGATTCAAGGAGCATTTGGCAACAGAGAAGCAAATCGCGGCCGCATGTGCGGATGAGGTCGCGATGGCTGCCATTTGTGCCGACCCCCAGATCTTGGAGGAGTACCTCGCCGTCGAGGCCACCGTCGACGCCTCACGCGCTGACGCCGCGACGCGGTTGGCTGCTTTAAACAACAATTCGTGGCGTTTTCTCAAGGCCACCGTTGGTGCCTTCGACAAAGACTACGAGGTGTTTTCTCAGCGTGCACGTGCTTACCTCATCTCGAGAGCCAGCAGGTTGGTGCCCGGAGCAGCTCAGGCAACTCACCACTACGACGAGGGCACCCACGATGCAGAGGCCTCGCCCTCTTCCATGTCCAAGGAGCCAATCGTCATCGATATCTCCGACAATTAGGAGTAGCTTGTCTTATTACCTCACTATAAGGACACATGTTCAGTTTGCTAGCTACTACCTTTCCTTAACAAATTCTAGTGAATTGTGCTATCTACTTTTACCATGCAATCTTCTGCTCTAGTGTACATGCTCTATATGTCGTGCAATGTGGTGTTTAGTTAACTATTTGGTTCAATTATGCAAATGTGATGTTCAATTCTTCAGGGTGCAATTTTCCAAGTTGTCTAGCATTCTTGGTTTGGTTAAATGTCTAATCTTCTATTAGGAGTATGTTATATTGTGCAATGTGGTGCTCAGTTAATGTTTGGTTCATTTGTTGTGGTGTTTAGTTAACTGTTTGGTTCAATTCTGCAATGCGATGTTCAATTGTTGTGGGTGCATTTTGTTATTGTATACCATGGGAGAAATAAATCGAATTTAACTGTACTAAATACATGAGAAACAAATACAATTGCTATATTTCCAGGTTATTAAGCATGCTTGGTTTGTTTAACTCTCTGATCTTCTATTAGGAGTATGTTATATTGTGCAATGTGGTGCTCAGTTAACATTTGGATCATTTGTTGTGGTGTTTAGTTAACTACTTGGTTCAATTCTGCAATGCGATATTCAATTGTTGTGGGTGCATTCTGTTATTCTATACTATGTGAGAAATAAATTGAATTTGGCTGTACTAAATACATGAGAAACAAATACAGTTGCTATATTTCCAAGTTGTTAAGCATTCTTGGTTTGCTTAACTGTTTGATCTTCTATTAGGAGTATGTTATATTATGCAATGTGGTGCTCAGTTAACGTTTGGTTCATTTGTTGTGGTGTTTAGTTAATTGCTTGATTCAATTATGCAATGCAATGTTCAATTGTTGTGGGTGCATTCTGTTATTGTATATCATGTGAGAAATAAATTGAAGTTGGTTGTACTAAATACATGAGAAACAAATACAATTGCTATATTTCCAAGTTGTTAAGCATGCTTGGTTTGGTCAATTGTCTGATCTTCTATTAGGAGTATGTTATATTGTGCAATGGGGTGCTAAGTTAACATTTGTTTCATTTCTTGTGGTGTTTAGTTAACTGCACGTGCATGGTCCATTGTCTAATAGCACATTATTGTGCAATTGTAGGAACCATTCTAATATTTAGGTTTTTATCAATTTGGTCTTGCACATGTAGGTCCTGCTGTCAGAGGTTTTGACCCACTGTTCGACCCTTTTTGCATATGGGAAAATGAGTTGTCCATGAATATCAATCAAGTCAAGAAAATCAGAAAAATTGTTAGGATAAAGAAATTAGCGACAAAAAATAACAAGATCTTTGTCTACACAATGAAGAAGACAACAGCTCACTACAAGATGGTACTAACTATTATACCTTGCCTTTTTTTATTCGTTTGCCTCATTTCCAATATAGAGAAGATATTTACGCACATTGTCGGGGATATACCCCATGGTATGACCCGGCCGGACTTGCCGACTCGCTGGTGACCCGCACTGACTTGGCGACTCACTAAGTGACCCGTACGGATCTCTCCACTCACTGAAGACCCGGCCGATCTTGGCGGCTCATTAGTAACCCGGCAGGCGGGTCAGACGGACGACAAGGCCCAAGGCCCAGTATGCCGGTTCGTATTATGGTGGGCCGGCTTAAGAGGAAAGCATAAGGAATATTCCCTTACGAAGGAAGCAAGACTAGGACTCCACTTGTAATAGAGTAATCCTAATCCTAATAGGACTAGTCATGTAAGCCGCCCCTTCAACATATATAAGGAGGGGCAGGGCTCCCCAAGAGGGAAGGTTTCCACAAGTTTCATAAGTCTAGATAGACGGATAAGTCAATAGCTCTCGAGATAGAGCACCCCTGTAATCATGATCATCAATATCAATGAAGCAGGATGTAGGCTTTTACCTCCACCGTGAGGGGCCGAACCTGGGTAAAACCTCATGTCTCTCACCCCGCTCAACCCCTCTCAAGCTACCACATAGATGTGTTTGCCTCACGACTAAGTCTTTTTCACGAGGATATCTACCGTGACAAATCCACGACAGTTGGCGCCCACCGTGGGGCCTGTGCACGGTGGTGTTGAGTTCTTGGAGGGATTTGTCCTAGGGTGTTGAGAAGTTCGCGATTTTCCTGGTAGAGAAGAACTGGTGCAGAAGGATCTAAATCAATTCTGAGTTTATCAGTGAAGATTGAAAAGGTTTTTGCGGCTGCATAAAATAGAGGAGAATCAAAAGGTAAATTCAGCATCGACCGGCCAGACACATCTATCCAACAAGATCTGTTGAACCCTAGAAAGTAGGGTCACGTCTGTGTGCAGCAACCGTTCCGCGATCTGTCAAGTCGCAAGTGTCGCCAAGACCGACAGGGGTTCGAGGCGATCGAAACTGTTTCTTTCACATACTGTCTAATTACGCGATCGGGTCAACCCCTTGAAAGTCACAGCTTTTCGGCAAAGTTGCCGGGATCCCTCGCTTCAAGTTTTGAGATGATTCACCATGCACCACGCATTGAATATGCCAAGCCAGCGGACATCTACTAGTGCTCCAACGAAAACGTCAAAATCATCTACAGTCTGCAGGAAAATCAAAGCAAACCCGATCATCAGGTATTACTTTCCACAAAGGCCCTGTTTGTTTAATCCCGTTGTCGGTGTCAAAACCGGTGGATCTCGGGTAGGGGGTCCCGAACTGTGTGTCTAAGGCGGATGGTAACAGGAGGCAGGGGACACGATGTTTACCCGGGTTCGGGCCCTCTTGATGGAGGTAATACCCTATGTCCTGCTTGATTATTCTTGATGATATGAGTATTACAAGAGTTGATCTACCACGAGATCGGAGAGGCCGAACCCTAGAAGCTAGCCTATCATATGATTGTATCTTGTCCTACGGACTAAAACCCTCCAGTTTATATAGACACTGGAGGGGGCTAGGGTTACACAAGGTCGGTTACAAAGGAAGAGATATACATATCCGTATTGCCCAGCTTGCCTTCCACGCCAAGTAAAGTCCCATCCGGACACGAGACAAAGCCTTCAATCTTGTATCTTCATAGTCCAACAGTCCGGCCAAAGGATATAGTCCGGCTGTCCGGAGACCCCCTAATCCAGGACTCCCTCAGTAGCCCCCAAACCATGCTTCAATGACGTCAAGTCCGGCACGCAGTATTGTCTTCAGCATTGCAAGGCAGGTTCTTCTCAAATTTTGAATGTTTGTTAAGTAGTGTTCGGACCCATAAATGTTGGACTTCTTGGCTTCTGCGCCCAATAAGGGCTATCTTCCACGCGTCGAATGAATACGAGGAGCCAGGGCATTTTTACATTCACCCCCCCCCCCCCTAGCCGGATAAATAAATTGTCTATTAAAGGGGTGGGGATTCTTAGATCCAATCCATACCATCCTCCCACAGCGAGAATCCATCGGAGCGCGCTTTGAAAAAATCCATTCCAACATGGCCGACCACCGCAGCTCCTCTTCTCGCCCCCGTAGCCCTAAGCCCGGTGATTGGGAGAGATGTTCCGTCCCACACAGTCGATTAGTCGAACTGCAGACTCGAGCTCAAGGATTTCTCCCTCCAGCGTATATAGTTCCCGTCCGAGCCGGGCTCGCCACCAACAATGGCAGGGAGCAAGCGGAGAGCTTCCCCGGCCCCTCTACAGGGGAGCAGGTGTGCCTTGTTCCTTACTTATTAAGGGGACCCGGATTTCCAATTCATCCATTCCTCCGCGGGCTCCTGGAGTTTTATGGCCTCCAACTGCATAATTTCACCCCTGCTTCCATATTACACATTGCCGGCTACATTGCCCTTTGCGAGTTATTCCTGGGCTGTGAGGCTCATTTTGAGCTGTGGAAGAGGTTATTTTGCCTCGTCCCCTGCACACAGAAGGGGTCACTTTATCAAGTGGGCGGAGCCGAAATATGGCGCATCGCCAAGACCAGATACTTGTCCGGTACTCCGAAGAAGACGTCCGAAGACTGGCCTTCGAAATGGTTTTATATGGAGGACGTCCCCCTTCCGGACCCTGTTCGGCGGGGTCTTCCTGAGTTCAACAATGCTCCTCTGAAGAAACGCCGAAGCTGGCGCCCACAGAGCCCCCAGGAGGAGGACAACGGAGAAGTCCTTTACCTAATGAACCAGATTAAAGCACTGGCTCAATCAGGATTGACAGTAATCGAGGTTATGTCAATATGTATAATGCGGGGAGTGCAGCCACTTCAATATCGAGGGCACCCCCTGTGGTGTTTTAACGGGGAAGATGATGCCACCCATTGCGGGCGTAAGGGACCGGACTCTGCTGCTGCTTTAGCAAAAATTATGTCCGAGTTATTCAAGGGAGAGGAAGAGGAGTTCATCCTCATCAAGCCATGGGATGGATTCTCCATGTACAACCCTCCAAGCTGGGTGAGTTATATCTCCTTACTCCCATTCTGCCCGTATTCTTTGTCGTAGGCACTTACCTTGCCATTTTACGGCAGGAACTGCGAAAAGCTGTAAGGCAGGTCAACAGCCCATCTCCACAACCAGAGGATCCTGACCGGGCCCTCGGTCCCAGACTCGAAGAAGATCCGGACATATTCATGGAGCTGATAGACATGGAGTTCTATCAATTGAGCTGTGATGATGCCATGGTGGCCATTACGGCCGACTATCCCGGACTGCTCCCTGCGTTGCATGTAAGAAAAACCAAAGTCCCAACTCCGAAAACTAGGATCCCCTTTTAGATACTTCACCTACCATATGCATATGGTGTTTTACAGGGAAGGCATTCGGGGCACCGTGCCGAACCCGCAGCAACTCGCCAACAAGAGGCACCGAGGTCGGGTAGGCCAAAAAGGAAGGCGGTCAGGACGGAGACGCCGGCGCGGAGTTATGACAAAAAAACCCGCTCCGTGGTTGTTGTCTTTCTCAAAATTTTGACGTCCATGTTTCTTTAATAGAAAAACGCTCGCCGGGATATGTCCGGAGAGGCTGCCGATCATGCTTCCACCAGTCGGGCTCCAGGGCCGGACATAGAGGCGGAAGCCGACATGGGGCAAGCGCCGGATACTCCTCCTACAGAGGATGCAGATAGACTATCCGCTACAAATTCAGAAGTGGAGAGCGCCATGAATCATAGGCGTCGTCGGGTCGTACTCCGTGACGCTTGCTTCTCACCAGAGGCTTTTGATGCCTTCAATTCTGGAGACGCGTACCTCCATGCTGCTCAAAATGGCCTAGCCAGAGCCACGGACCAGTATGTACGGGATGTATGGGTAAGTAAATCTGACGATTATATGTATCAGTAGCCCCTGAGACTTGAAACAGTTGACGCAACTGATTTAAGGATCAATATTTGTGCAGGTTCTTACGGAGAAGAATTCCCAACTGTCTCAAGAGCTGGACGAGTGCAAGGCCCAACTGGAAGCCGCTGTTGCCGCATTGAAGGAGTCCAAAAAGGGTCCCCCTGGTAACTCTTCTGTCTATTGCAAAGAGTATCCGTACCAGGTAGTATGCGGCGTATATGTACACCTAACAATAGATGTTGCAGGTGGCCCCGGAGTGAATCCGAAGGCCGTGGAGACGGATACGGCACGTGATGATCGACAGTGAAATGTTGGCGAGCATGTGCTAACGTGAGTCAGGCAGGAGAAAAATGATCTCCAAGATGCCAATATCCGGCTAGGTGTGGAACTGAAGGATGTCCGAGCCCAGCTTGCGGACTCCGTGAAGGAGTGTAAACGGCTTCAGCGCGGCATTTTTAGTAAGTGCTTGAACGAACTTTTTAAAGGAGTTCGACGAAGAAGCCTTCTAACAGTGTTATCTCTACAGGTATGCTGACGGGTCGTCCCGTGGAGGAGATGCCCGGGTCCTCGGCTGATCTTCTGCCAGAGCTCTCACAACTGCACGAACAAGTTCGGCAGGTGATGCAGAGTATTGCCCAAGCCTTGTGGTTGTCCGCGTCCCTGCCAGGAGGCATGGGGAAGCTTATAGACAAGCTGAAGGGAGCGCGGCGGCGCTTCCGGTTATGGAAGATATCAGCCTGCCGACAAGGTGCACGGGAAGCCCGAGCTATGGTGAAGACATGATACCCCAAGGCTGACCCAAACCACATGGCCGAGGTCGGACCTGTGGGGCCCGATGGGAAAGAGATCCCTGTCAGTTTAGTGTATGATCAACTAGAATTAGCCGCAAAGTATTCCCTACAGGATTGTAGGCTAGACAGCCTGTTGGATGGTATAGAAGAAGAATTTAATCAGTCTTAGTGACTATGTACTTCAAGTGACATATGTAATGTCCCTAGCCGGATTGTAAATCATTTGTCATGGCGGACCTTTTCGCTTCGACCTCTGGACCCGATAGTCTGGAGTGTATCCGAATACCCACTCGGTTATACAAAAACCGGGGTATGCATGGAAACCAGGCGTAGGGGTCATAAGTGCTTGAACAGACAAGTACCCAACTAGCTATGTTATATTACATGGATAGTAAGAAACATCTTCCAGGGAGAATAGTTCCATTAAGGGTTCCTTTCCCTGGGTACGTATGCCCTAATGTGCATGTCCGAACTGTGAAATGCAGGCTAAAAAACATCTGGGGGCATGTAGTAATTTAAATGAAAGTCATCTTTTATTCACTCACCAAATATTTCCTTAAGAACGCTAGCTTTCGGCTTCACCTAGTCTGAGGTACACATCCGGCTGACCCGGCAGTAACAACCGCAGAGGTGCTCCCCTTATGCCCTAGCCGAATTAACGGGAACGTAGGGCATAAACACAAGAGCCAGGCAACCCAGCTTGGCCAAAACTTAAGTCATATCGATGCATATAATGGCGAAAAAAGGTACATGCGGAAGAATAACACATGTGCGGGGCATGAAGCCCGGAAAAATAATTAGATTAAGCTTCTGTATAGGAAGCCCCCAAGTATATTTGAGCGCGGTTAGTGCATCAGGATTGTGTAACCAAGACACAGGCTTAAACCTTTAGGGCTTTGAAGAGAAAAGAGAGAAAGAAAGAGAGAGAAAACAGATATGCAAAAAATTCGTGGAGGTAAGGAGACGAACATAGAGTACGACGCTAGGCGTAGAATCTTTGGAGTCTGGCTGTGTTCCATGGGTTTGGCTCGAGTCGATTATTCGATGCATCTCGCAGACGGTATGCTCCACCGGTCAGAACCTGGTCGATAATGAAGGGACCTTACCATTTGTGCTTGAGCTTGTTCTTTTTCTTCTCCGGCAGGCGCAGAACTAGTTCACCAACGTTATAGGTTTCGGCCCGCACTTCTCTGCTTTGATACCTTCGAGCCTGTTGTTGATAGAATGCGGAACGGGCTTTTGCCACGTCGCACTCCTCCTCCAGGGCATCCAAACTGTCCTGCCGATCGTGCTCGGCCTGTCGGGTGGTAGGTGCGACATATGCCAACGGGTGGCTTATCATTGCGGAAGCCAGTAAGATGTCGCCGGTGCCTGGAAGCGGGATGAGGCGAAGACATGCACGCCGGCGAATCTTACCCAGCTTCGGGGCTCTCCGTGGAGATAACACCCCTACTGCTGCTCTGCGGGGTCTCCGCATGATCACTAGATGGATGAGTGGCTCCAAGATGCTCCTTGAGCTGTTTGGCAAGAGGAGGAAGAAGGGCACGGCTTGCTCTCTTCTCCTCCCTATGTGGTGTCTGAAACTAGCATAGATCCACCGTTTGCATGGGTGCCCCGGGGGGGTTATATAGGCTCACCCCCCGGGGGTACAATGGTAATCCGGCTGGGCGTGGGCCCCAGCCGTCTGTGTCTACGCTCGCTGGCTTCTGCGCCAGCTGCTGGGGCCCGCCGGTTGGTGGGCCCTGCCGGCTGCCGGCTCCTTGGTCGACAGCCAGGCCCCACTGTCCAGGGCCTTGTCGGTGGCTGGTTACTATTGCCTCGACCTGGTGACGAGGGCTTCGCCGAGGTGGGCGTGGCTACAGCGCCGCCGCCCAGCGGGCAATCACCGTAGCGTCACTGCATCTTGTCTTCTTAATGGGGCATCTCCTTCGAGGGAGGGGGCAAGCCGGCTGCGGGAGCCGGCCCTGTCTCGGGCTGACTGGGGGAGGCCTGGCCGCCTTCGGGCGTCTCTCTGCCTGAAGGGGCCCACCGCCCGTGGGCCGCGCTAGCGGCCCATTGTGGGTGACATCAGGGTCAACATGGCAACAGTACCGCGCCGGACGGGTCATGGCCACCCCGTACGGCGCACTGTGCCAGGCATGCTCCGGGATTCGGGGGTGGCAGGCTTTACTGTAGCCACGCCTCGTCACATCGCCGTTATGTGGATGCAGACTTCGAGGGTACGATCTTGACCGCTTGGTGGGAGCCGGCCTCTTGGAGTCGGCCTTCTCGGGGCCGGCTTCTCGGAGCCGGCCCTCCGGCGGCTTCTTCATGGGGGTTAAAGTCGGGCCGCCTTCCGATAGTCAGCCTGGGAGACAGCCGGCAAGGGGAAGGCGGCCTCTCGTCTTGGATTCTTGAGGGCCGGATCGGCTCGTAATTTTTTCAGAAGGGCCAGGGGGGCCGGCTAGGCTACCCGTGGTCATTTACTCCGACAGTAGTCCCCGAAGTTGATCGAGCTTCGAGGCTAACAAAGGGACAAGAAGCTTGGTCAGCTTCCTATCCTGAGGAGTCGGCTTTGCTTGTGCGCGCCATCTTCGGAAAGCTTCGTTTCTCGTAGGCGGGAACGCGGGTCGGCCTGCGAGCTGACCGTGCGCCATCCTGCGGGCCATGTGGCAAGGAAAACCTGCCAACGCACGCGCGCGATGGGACGCCGTCGCTAGCCCGGGCCCGCCACTCCTAGGCCTCGGCCCGAGCGCGGATCTTCTGCGGCCCACACGGACCGCTCGCCTTCCCGCGGCGGTTTTATTACGCCATCAGGGCGCAATAATCACGGGACGTGGGGGAGTGGGCGCAATTGATCCCACATTCCCCCACACCACGCCTCCTCGTCTCCGCCGCGCGGGTCTATAAGTAGGGGGAGGAGGGGAGCGGCAGAGGCTCGCACACTCTCCCTCGCTCCGCCCCTTCTCGCCTTCCTTCTTCTTCCCTTCGCCGCCGCAGCAACCCATTGCCGCGCCGTTCCGCCGTCGGACCTCTTGGTTCCTTTGGTCCCGCCGTAGCGGGGTCGTGCGTGTCTCCGCCGTCGCATCGTCTTGATCCTCGCCGCGTCGCTCCCATGGCGTTGTCGAGCTCGTGGGATGGCTCCAACGTCCACGAGGACCACGTCGAGTTCCTCCGCCGGACGCGGCGCCTGTCGGGCGAGAACTTCGTGCGGGTTCATCAGGCGCCGGGGAGGGTGATTTCGCCGGCACCGGAGGAGGGCGAGCGGGTGATCTTCCGCTCGCACTGCCTGCGCGGCTTCGGCCTCCTGGCGAGCGGATTCCTTCGAGCTTTCGTTGAATTCTACCACCTCCAGCCGCATCACCTCACGCCCAACGCGGTGATGCTGCTGTCGGCTTTCGTCACCCTGTGCGAGGGCTTTCTTGGGGTTCTCCCCACTCTCGAGCTCTGGGGGGGATTCTTCCAGAGCAAGCTCGGCACTGTCGTCGAGGGCGTGCCCGCCCCCTGCGGAGCCTTCATTTCCATGAGGCGGACGGGCGAGAACAATCCGTTCCCGCCCATGCCGCTGATCCAGTCGGTGAAGCTCTGGCAGAAGTCCTACTTTTACGTGAAGAACGTCGCCCAGCAAGGCGACTACGTCAACCTGCCGGCTTACGTAGCCGGCCCACCGGCTGGAAGGCAACCTTCGTGGAGCTACCGGGCCAGGTCATTGTCTCAGGCCGGGAACGCAGCCGTCTCCCGGCTCCGGGTGATGATCCAGTCGGAGGGCCTGACCGGAGCCGACTTGGTGGCCGCCTTCATGGAGCGCCGAGTACTTTCGCTCCAAGACCGGCCTCACATGATTTGCCAGATGAGCGGCCGCTTCGACCCGTGCCGGCTGAGCACCAGGGAGATGCCTCATGCAGAGGTGTCTTACATGGTGAACTACATCTCCAACTGCAAGCTCGCCGATGATTGGCGATACGGCAAGGGGCCGTATTCTCGCGCCAACCCTCCGCCTACCGTAAGTTTTTCTTCTTTTCTTACTTTTTGTAGCCGGCCCCATGATGGCCGACCTCTGACCAGTTGGTTTGCCCTTAGCAGAACCCTCTTCTTCCGCCGACGGCTGGGGCCGCAGGGGTAGAGTGCCAGCTCCTCCCCGACCGCACGGTGGATGACGCCGATGATCCGGACCTGGGAGCGGCCGCCATGGAAGATGCCATCATGGGGGAAGGCGACGAGGCAGGAGGCACGGGGCTCGGGGCCGGCTTCGAGGACTGGCCGGACGACGACAAGGTCGAAGCCGCCCCGCACCGCCAGCCGGCGCTTGATCATCAAGGCGCGGGCCCGTCTGCCGCGCCGGCTGCCCGTGGTGGCGCGCAGAAGCGCCGGGCCGCGTCGACCTTCTTCGGCAGCCGGCCGAAGAAATCCAAGGCTTCCACGGCGGCGACCAAGCGGGATGAGGCGGCCGTGAAGGCGGCCCGCTTCCGCAAGGCGGTGAAACAGCCGCAGGCGATCTTGGCGTAAGTCATCAAACGTCTTGTACATATATATATATATTTTGTTGTCCTCTTCGATTGAAGCTCTTCTAAACCTTTCTTTGCTCGCCGGGCAGGGCACCGCTTTCCCTTGAGCGAGGTCCTGGCGGCTCCGTGGTCGGGCCGACTGGAGGGTCCTCAGGCTCCCGCCGCGTGGATCCCTGCGCCGACCTTAGGGAGGCCACAGAGTGGGACGCATGGGAGGCGCGGGAGGAGCGGGAGGCGGCGGAGCGAAGGACCGCCCAGGCGGCGAAGGAGCAGGCCGACGCGGCGGCCAAGGCCCGGGCGGAGGCGGCAGCCGCGGAGATGGAGGCGGAGGCCTCGCACAACCAGCCTCCGCTGCTCGTCGTCCCCCTCCGCGCCGTGGCCCCCGAAATCCCCGTGCCCCCATCGGAGGAGGTCGACCAAGCCCCGCCGGTGATGGAGAGGAGGGAGGACCACGTGGTATTCATGGAGGGGGCGCCGCAGACGGCGCTGACTAGGGCGGGCCAAAGCGGCCAACCAGCCGCGGCGCCAGAGCAGCCGGCCGGGGGCGAGCCGAAGGCAGGGGCCGGCCTTGAGGTGCAGCCGGCATTGCGCCGGCGCGCAGGGGGAGGTACCTCCGCGCCGGAGCCGCACCGAGCTGCGAGCACCAGCCAGACGGCGGAGGCCCTAAAGGCGGCCAGCGTCAGCACATCCGAGTGGACTCCTAGCGGGGGGGCGGGCGAGCTGAACATGGCGGCCCAGGAGGTCCAGAACCGGCTTCAAGCCCAGGCCGCTTCGCTGCAGTGATACACCCAAGAGTTCCTCGCGACGCGGGCCGTCATCCGGGTGAGTCTTCTGGCCTTGGTTGTTTTGCTCTTTTGATTTCTTCCGTGGGGGCGCGTCAGCGCACCCACTGGGTGTAGTCCCCGAGTTCCGAGTCGGCTGCTGCGCAGGCGGCTTGGAACTTACTAGGTCCTGACAACTATCTTATCCTCGCCTCCTGTCTGATCTTCCAGGAGTATCATAACCTCTGCGCTGCTGCCTTCAACTCCCAGGCTCAGGAGCTGGGCCGGAAAATCGAGGACCTGACCAGCAGCCGGAGTGCGTGCTTTGTTTCATTCATCTCCTGTGGGGGCGCGTCAGCGCACCCATTGGGTGTAGTCCCCGAGATTCGGGCTGACTGCTGAGCGGTCGGGTCGGATCTTCCTTGACGACTTCTTCCTTATTGATTTTTCCTTTGTCTTCATGCTTGCAGGAGCCAATGCCGACTTGAGGGGGCAGCTCAGCGGGGCCCAGGCCGCCCTTCGCGCCAAGGAAGCCGAGTACAACGCCTTGGTCCTGGAGCGTGACCGCCTAGCCAAGAAGTTGGCCGACCAGGAGGAGAGCCACAAGGCGGCCCTGAAGAAGGCGCAGGATAGCGAGGACGCCCTGAAGGCCGAGTTCGAGACCGAAGTGGCGGGCTGGGATGAGGCAAAACAAGCGCTGAGCGAGGGCTTCGGCCGGATTGAGGATCTGATCGATAGTAAGCTGCCTTCCTCACTCCTTGCTTGCCCCTTACCCCCTGATTTGTCTTCTGACTTGTGCTGCTTTTTGTTCTCTGTGCAGAGTACTTTCCCGGCTACTCCGTCTTCGCCACCCAAACCATCAAGGCCCATCGCGAGGCGCGCCGGCAGGCGGGGGCTGAAATTGCGCCGGACGCGAGCCGGACGCTTGAGGAGCAACTCTTGATGGTCCAAGCCCGGCTGCAGCCAGCTCACCGCATGCTCCGCCGCCTCCAGCGCGCCGGGGCACAGGTGTTGGCCGCCCTCTGGCCAGGCAAAATGATTCCCCACACCTGAGTCGGACTGCCGACTGGCTGGAGGTTGCGGTTGGCCACTTCGAGGCCTGGAAGGCATCGGCGGCCCGGCTTGGAACTGGGCGGGCGCTAGAGTTCGTCTGAGCCTGGTATCCCAGGCTGAACCTGGACCAGCTGCGCACCTGGCGGCTGGAGGCCGACGAGGAGATGGAGGAGGTGCGGCCGGCTATCGCTCAGCGTGCCTCGACGATCGCCGAGTGCACTGACATCAGCGTCTTCGCTCCTGAAATAAATGACGACGGCGTTACCCAGCCGGAGGAGTGGTTCGGGCTGGACCCGGCAGCGGGTGAGGACTCGAGAGGAGATCGCTTCTAGCGATGAAGGTGAAGACGACGAAGGGGAGGAAGGCGAAGACGTCGAGCCGGCCAGTGAAGCGGCCAACCAGCCCTAGCCTGACCGTGCCTCCAGCAACGAGGCGCGTGCTAGCGCGCCCTCTGCGGGAGGTGGTGATCATGCCGAGGTTCACCAGCCGGCCACTCCTCCAGCCAGCGCTGCCGTCTCCACCGACCTGCCCGACTCGCCAGTCGCTCCCTTGGCTTAATCTGCCGTCCTTGCTTTTCCTGCTTGTTACTTTTTAAACAATTTTGTTAAACTTGCGCAGTTCCACCCACTGGGGGTGTATTCAAACTATGTTGAATGCTGGCCTTTCGAAGGCCTTTTGTGTAAATATGATCGTGTGTGTGTTTGGCTTCCATTCGCGTATGCTTTTCATCTTTAGGTTGTTTCCTTTGCCGCCTTCCCCTAGCTGCTGTCTTCCCAACCGGCAGCTGCTCTGCAGCCTGCAGCTAAGGAAGGACTTAGCTGTATTTATTATATTTTTTTATTGGGGAAGGCAAGTACTCGAGCTTTCTTAGATTGAAGCGAGGTGAATGGAGGCCGGCCGGCCGGCTACTCTGGTAGTCGGTCGGTGGAGGGAGAAAAACCGGCTTTTTGTTATATTAGCCCGTTAGTCCCTAGCCGTTTTTCGTGTGGGCGTCCTTTCCTGCCTTTAACTCTTGCCAGCCGGACAGCCGGCTCTTCGAACTGCGACTTTTGGCAAGAAAGGGCTTGGGTGCCGGCACACTATTTGTCTGACCGCGGGTAGGACTTCTAATATAACTGAAGGCGGCCAGTCCCCGGGCCGACTAGTCGAACCCGGTGCCGGACGAAAAAAGTGAATGTAATGATATGATCATAAGCATGATACTCTTCATTTATAGATAAATGATGGCAGTCCCCGAGCTCTCCTCGGGGGGCCTATTGTCTCGTACTTAGTACAAAAATTAGCGTGATACATACTGCATTTCAACTGTAAAATCTTTGGAGGAGGTTGGCGTTCCATGGTCGTTCCGACTCTTTGCCAGAGTCGTCTCTCTTCCGTGCCTTCGGCTTCTGTGCGTCGATCAGGTAGTAGGAGTCATTTCCCAGCGCTCTGCTGATGACGAAGGGGCCTTCCCAAGGGGCCGAGAGCTTGTGCTGGCCGGCTGTTCGCTGGATCAGCCGGAGCACGAGGTCTCCTTCTTGGAAAGATCTTGGTTTGACCTTCCGGCTGTGGTAGCGGCACAAGCCCTGCTGGTAGATGGCGGACCGGCTGAGGGCTAACAGCCGGCCTTCTTCCAGCAGGTCGACGTCGTCTTCTCGTGCTTCCTTGGCCTCCGCCTCTGTGTACATGGTTACCCGAGGCGAGTCGAACTCGATGTCAGTTGGGATGATCGCCTCGGCACCGTACACAAGGAAGAAAGGAGTGAAGCCGGTTGACTTGTTTGGGGTAGTGCACAGACTCCAGAGGACGGTCGGCAACTCATCGAGCCAACAGCCGGCCGAGCGTTCCAGTGGCACGACCAGTCGGGGCTTGATGCCGGAGAGGATGAGGCCGTTGGCTCGCTCGACTTGGTCGTTTGACTGCGAGTGGGCAACGGACGCTAAGTCCAACCGGATGCCCTGCGTCGCGCAGAAACGTGCCAATGCTCCCTTGGCAAAATTCATGCCGTTGTCGGTGATGATGCTGTGTGGCACGCCATAGCGAGTTGTTATATCTGCGATGAATGTCACGGCAGTCGGCCCATTCAGCTTCTTGATCGGCTTTGCCTCAATCCATTTGGTGAATTTGTCCACGGCGACAAGCAAATGTGTCATGCCGCCGCGCGCCGTCTTGAATGGGCCCACCATGTCCAGTCCCCAAACGGCGAAGGGCCAAGTGAGGGGAATGGTCTTGAGTGTCGAAGCCGGCATTTGTTGCTTGGAGCTAAAGAATTGGCACCCTTTGCAATGTTTAACTAACTCCTTGGCCTCATCCAGGGTAGTCGGCCAAAAGAACCCATGGCAGAAAGCTTTGGCGACGAGTGATCTTGAGGCTGCATGGTGGCCGCATTCTCCTTGGTGGATGTCTCTGAGGATTGTAATGCCCTTCTCTTGCTCGACGCATCGCTGAAAGACTCCAGTGACACTGCGCCTGACGAGCTCTCTGTTGACGATTGTGTATGCTCCGACTTGGCGTTGGACTTGTCTTGCCTCTGTTTTGTCAGCCGACAGATCTTGGTTTACTAGGAAGTTGAGGATGGACCGAGCCCATGATGGAGCTGCGACTTCTTCTATTGTCAACACGGCTACTGCGACCAGGGCGGGCGGGCTGGGTGGTGAAGTGCTGGAGTCGGCCGCCGCCTGTTGTGTTGATGCAGTCTCCGGGCCGACTACCGCAGTCCCCGAGCCGGGTGTGGCAGTCCCCGGGTCGGGCGTAACTACGAAAGTCCCCGAGCCGCCTACTGACGTCCCTCACTCAAATAGTACACCGACCTCTGGACCGGCTGTGCTCGGCCCTCTTCTGGGTGTTGGACTACGATGACGGTGCTGACCACCCGGCTGGTTGCAGCAATGTAGAGGAGCATGGGCTCTTTCTCAGTTGGCGCCGCCAGGACGGGCGGCGTGGCCAGCATCTTCTTCAGCTCGTGAAAAGCTTGGTCGGCTTGGTCGTTCCACTCGAAGTGAGTGGTCTTCTTCATGAGGCGGTAGAGGGGGAGAGCTTTTTCTCCGAGCCGGCTGATGAAGCGGTTCAGGGAGGCCAAGCACCCGGTGAATTTCTAGACGTCTCAAAGTTTGGTGGGAACCGCCATTCTCTCAATGGCCTTGATCTTTACTGGGTTGCATTCGATGCCGCGTTCGGAGACCAGGAAGCCTAGGAGCTGGCCAGCTCGCACTCCGAACACGCATTTCTTGGGGTTGAGCTTGATCTGGAACCGGCGCAGGTTCTCAAATGTTTCCTTGAGGTCCTCCAACAAGGTGTCGTGCTTCTCCGTCTTCACCACAATGTCGTCTACGTAGGCGTGGGCATTTCTGCCGAGCTGCTTGAGGAGGCACTTCTACATGCAACACTGAAAAGTGGCACCGGCATTTCTCAAGCCGGATGTCATAGTCAGGTAGCAGAAAGCTTCGAATGGCGTGATGAAGGCGGTCTTCAGGCGGTCAGCCGGATCTAGCTTTATCTGGTGGTATCCTGAGTAATCATCCAAGAAACTCAACAGCTCGCATCCGGCCATGGAGTCTATCACTTGATCAATCCTTGGCAGGGCAAAGGGATCTTTGGGGCAGGCCTTGTTGAGGCTCGTGTAGTCTATGCACATGCGCCACTTGTTGTTCTTCTTTAGCACGAGGACCAGGTTGGCGAGCCACTCTGGAAAGAAAACCTCCATAATGAAGCCGGCTGCCAGAAGCCGGGCTATCTCCTCTCCCACAATCCTTCTTTTCTCCTCCGACAGTCGGCGGAGGGGTTGTTTGACTGGTTTTGCGCCTTCTCGGACGTGTAGCTTGTGCTCGGCGAATTCCTTCGGAACACCCGGCATGTCCTTAGGGGACCATGCAAAGATATCCCGATTCTCACAGAGGAAGTCGGCGAGCTCGCCTTCCTATTTGCTGTTTAGGTTTGCCCCGATGACGGCAAACCTTTCTCGGTGCTCGGGGTCAAGAGGTATCTTCTTCGTCTCCTTGGCCGGCTGGAAAGATCCTTGGGTATCACACTCCTTGGGATCGGAGGACAGGGCCGGCTGTTTGCTGCCCATTGCCACGACTCAGTCCAACATCTTCTTTTCTTCGGCAATCACCAGGGACTCGTCCAGGCGGCTGCTGGCTACAGCGCACTTGGAAGATTTCTTGTAATCGCCGACTATGGTGAGGATGCCCTTGGCGCTCGGCATCTTCATCTTGAGGTAAGCATAGTGGGGAACAGCCATGAACCTGGCCAAGGCAGGACGGCCAAGCAATGCATGGTAGGGGCTCTCCAGGTCCACCACTTCAAACCAGATCGCTTCTCGGCGGAAATGCTCCTTGTCCCCAAAGAGTACATCAATCTTGATCTTGCCAATGGGGGCGCAGGACAGGCCAGGTACAATGCCATGGAACACAGTCCGAGTAGGCATGAGTTGCTTCGTCTTGACGTTTAGCTTCTCCAGGGTGTCACGGTACAGGATGTTGATGCTGCTCCCGCCGTCTATCAGCACGCGGGAGAAACGGGCGGCACGTCTGTCCGTTGCAAGGGTGGCATCCAAAACCAATGCATAAGAGCCGGGATATGGCATCACCTCTGGGTGGTCGGCCCGGCTCCAGCTGATAGGCTTTTCTGACCAGTGCATGTGCTTGGCGGGGTTGGTAGCGACCACGTTGGCTTCCTGGTGCTCTCGGCGTCTGCTACGCCGGCCTTCAGGCTGGCTTGTAAAGATGACATAGGTGGCATGCTCGTCGGGGAACTCATCGTGCACAGCTCCGACTACTGGCCGAGCGGTCGGCAGCTGCGGAGCCAGAGGCGGCGGACCAGCAGGCGGAGGCGGCACGAGCCCTTCGCCTTTGGAGATTCGGGTGAGCCAGTGGCACTTCTGGGTTGTGTGGTTGGACGGCTTCGCGCCGCTGTGGAACTTGCATGGGGCGTCGAGAGTTTGCTTGTAGGAGAAGGCCGGCTGCCAAGCCGTCCTGCCGCTCTTAGATTTCTTGGGCGCGGGCCGCCCTTCGGGCCGCTCGTCTTCGACTGTGGCCACCTGCCGACTGGCGGAAGGCGGCACGGGGCCCTTGCGCTTGTGGTCGTTCTGGTACAGGCGTCGGCCGGAGTCCCCAGCCGGCGTCTTGGGCGCCGGGTTGATTACCTTCCCGGACGCGTCTACCCGGAGTTCAGTCTTCATTGAGGAGTCGGCGGTGGCGTACTTGTCCGCTATGATCAGAAGCTCGTCGAGGGTAGTCGGCTCGTCGCAGAGGAGCTTGTGCTTAAGGAGGGTGCCTTCTCGGCATCCGACGGTGAAGTATTCTATGGCTTGCACCTCGTGCACCCCTTCACAAGAGTTGCGGAGCTCGGCCCAGCGCGTGAGGTAGTCGCGAGTGGACTCAGCAGGGCCTTGTACGCACAAGGAGAGTTGTGTGGGCTTGGGATCCCGCTTGTAGGTGCTGGTGAAGTTGCGGACGAAGGCTTCTGTGAAGTCTAGTCAGCTGTTGATGCTGTAGGGCCTGAGGCTATTGAGCCAGGTCCGCGCCGTGCCTTGCAGCATGAGGGGCATGTACTTCACAGCAACACGCCTATTGCCGTTAGCTATGCGAACCGCTGTGGAGTAGTCGATCAACCAATCTTCCGGCTTCACGGAGCCGTTGTACTTGGGCATGTCTCTTGGGAGCGAGAACCCTTTGGGGAAAGGCTCGTCGCAGATGCGGGGGCCGAAGCAAGGCGGGCCGACATCATCTTCTTCTTCTAGCGCCAGGGATCGCGCTAGGCGGTCGATCCGATGGCGGGTGTCGTTCTCGCCGACTCCTTTGCGGAGACCTAGTCGGCCGCCGAGAGTCGGATGCATGACAGGCAGCGGGGTGGGATATCTCTCCCCGCGAGGCGGAGGTGGAGGCGGGTTGCCCCGCCGCTCCATGGCCCGGGGACGGCCTTCTGTGTCTCGCTCGATGGAGGTCCGGGTTCGGCTTCGGCTGGCAGCCGGCTCCTTCTCGTGTCGCGCGGGGGTTTTACCCGTAGTCGGCGTCCGGGACGTCGTGCCGTGCTCTCGGCACGGGGGAGGGCTTCCCGCGCGGGCGTCAGCTTCGCGCCGTTGTGCGGCTGCATCGATTAGTTGCTGGATGCGTCTGGTCATGTGGGGGAGTTCTTCGGCCCCCAGTCCGTCTAGCTCGTCTACGGCCGCCTGGGCGACGCGCAGGTTCTCGAGTGGAGTGGCGTAGACTGGGCGGTCGACTCCTAGCGTGTCGGCGAGGGCAGCACCGCGCTGTCTGACAATGCCGGCTCGGCTTGGTCCGCCTGGGGGCGGCGTGCCAAAGGCGGCGCGGTCGGCTTCGCGCTGGTGGGCCTCAGTGAGGCGTCTCATGGAAGCCAACTTCCGGCCCTCCGCGAGGAGGGCGAGGCGGCGAGCCTCCAGTGCTTCGGCGTCGGCATTGGCCGGGAGGGGATGGACAAGTCATGGACCGCCGCATGCGGGGCGTCGAGGGCGTCCTCGCCAGAAGCGCCGCCGTGGCTGGTGACCATCACCTCGGCGGTGGCGCCGTCGCAGCCATCGGACCGGGGAAGAAGGTCGTTGTAGATTGTGACGTTGGTGGGGAAAGTGTCGAGCGAGGCCATGTCAGAGTCGACGGGCATCGGATCAGTCGAGCCAATAGATTCCAAGTCCACAGCAAGCTCGCCGGAGACGTGGAGCTGGCCGAGGAGGTTGACGAGGTGGTCGGTGCCCGCGTCAGAGGCGAGCTCGTCGGAGATGAGGGTCTCGTCAAGGAGATCGGCGAGGCCGCTCGCCGCGCAGACGTTGGCGACGCCTTGCAGTGCGTCGTGGCAAGCGCCATCGGGCGTGCCGGGCTGGCTACGCTCGCTGGGGAGGAAGAGGGTTCCCGTCCAGAACAGGTCTCCGGACGACGGTGCACCTGGCCCCACGGTGGGCGCCAAATGTCGGGTGGTAGGTGCGACATATGCCAACGGGTGGCTTATCATTGCGGGAGCCACTAAGACGTCGCCGGTGCCTGGAAGCGGGATGAGGCAAAGACATGCATACCGGCGAATCTTACCCAGCTTTGGGGCTCTCCGTGGAGATAACACCCCTACTGCTGCTCTGCGGGGTCTCCGCATGATCACTAGATGGATGAGTGGCTACAAGATGCTCCTTGAGCTGTTTGGCGAGAGGAGGAAGAAGGGCACGGCTTGCTCTCTTCTCCTCCCTATGTGGTGTCTAAAACTAGCATAGATCCACCCTTTGCATGGGTGCCCCGGGGGGTTTATATAGGCTCACCCCCCCGGGGTACAATGGTAATCCGGCTGGGCGTGGGTGTTGGAAATATGCCCTAGAGGCAATAATAAATTAGTTATTATTATATTTCCTTGTTCATGATAATCGTTTATTATCCATGCTAGAATTGTATTGATAGGAAACTCATATACATGTGTGGATACATAGACAACACCATGTCCCTAGTAAGCCTCTAGTTGACTAGCTCATTGATCAATAGATGGTTACGGTTTCCTGACCATGGACATTGGATGTCGTTGATAACGGGATCACATCATTAGGAGAATGATGTGATGGACAAGACCCAATCCTAAGCCTAGCACAAGATCATGTAGTTCATATGCTAAAGCTTTTTCTAATGTCAAGTATCATTTCCTTAGACCATGAGATTGTGCAGCTCCCGGATACCGTAGGTGTGCTTTGGGTGTGCCAAACGTCACAACGTAACTGGGTGGCTATAAAGGTACACTACGGGTATCTCCGAAAGTGTCTGTTGGGTTGGCACAAATCGAGACTGGGATTTGTCACTCCGTGTAAACGGAGAGGTATCTCTGGGCCCACTCGGTAGGACATCATCATAATGTGCACAATGTGATCAAGGAGTTGATCACAGGATGATGTGTTATGGAACGAGTAAAAGAGACTTGCCGGTAACGAGATTGAACAAGGTATCGGGATACCGACGATCGAATCTCGGGCAAGTACAATACCGATAGACAAAGGGAATTGTATACGGGATTGATTAAGTCCTTGACATCGTGGTTCATCCGATGAGATCATCGTGGAACATGTGGGAGCCAACATGGGTATCCAGATCCCGCTGTTGGTTATTGGCCGGAGAGTCATCTCGGTCATGTCTGCATGTCTCCCAAACCCGTAGGGTCTACACACTTAAGGTTCGGTGACGCTAGGGTTGTAGAGATATTAGTATGCGGTAACCCGAAAGTTGTTCGGAGTCCCAGACGAGATCCCAGACGTCACGAGGAGTTCCAGAATGGTCCGGAGGTAAAGAATTATATATAGGAAGTGCTATTTCGGCCATCGGGACAAGTTTCGGGGTCACCGGTATTGTACCGGGACCATCGAAAGGGTCCCGGGGGTCCACCGGGTGGGGCCACCTGCCCCGGGGGCCACATGGGCTGTAGGGGGTGCGCCTTGGCCTATATGGGCCAAGGGCACCAGCCCCTAGAGGCCCATGCGCCAAAGAGACAAGAGGAGGGGAGAGTCCTAAAGGGGGAAGGCACCTCCGAGGTGCCTTGGGGAGGATGGACTCCTCCCCCCCTTGGCCGCACCCTTCCTTGGAGGAAGGGGCAAGGCTGCGCCCTCCCCCTCTCCCTTGGCCCTATATATACTGGGGGGAAGGGAGGGCAACTAAAACTAAGCCCTGGCGCCTCCCTCTCCCTCCCATAACACATCTCCCTCCTCCCGCAGCGCTTGGCGAAGCCCTGTTGGAATCCCGCTACTTCCACCACCACGTCGTCGTGCTGTTGGATCTCCATCAACCTCTCCTCCCCCTTGCTGGATCAAGAAGGAGGAGACGTCGCTGCTCCGTACGTGTGTTGAACGCGGAGGTGCTGTCCGTTCGGCGCTAGGATCATCGGTGATTTGGATCACGACGAGTACGACTCCATCAACCCCGTTCTCTTGAACGCTTCCGCGTGCGATCTACAAGGGTATGTAGATCCACTCCTCCCTCGTTGCTAGATGACTCCATAGATTGATCTTGGTGACACGTAGGAAAATTTTGAATTATTGCTACGTTCCCCAACAGTGGCATCATGAGCTAGGTCTATGCGTAGTTACTATGCACGAGTAGAACACAAAGTAGTTGTGGGCGTCGATATTGTCAATTATCTTGCCGTTACTAGTCTTATCTTGATTCAGCGGCATCGTGGGATGAAGCAGCCCGGACCGACCTTACACGTACTCTTACGTGAGACTGGTTCCACCGACAAACATGCACTAGTTGCATAAGGTGGCTGGCGGGTGTCTGTCTCTCCCACTTTAGTCGGATCGGATTCGATGAAAAGGGTCCTTATGAAGGGTAAATAGCAATTGGCATATCACGTTGTGGTTTTTGCGTAGGTAAGAAACGTTCTTGCTAGAAACCCATAGCAGCCACGTAAAACATGCAACAACAATTAGAGGACGTCTAACTTGTTTTTGCAGGGTATGCTATGTGATGTGATATGGCCAAAGGATGTGATGAATGATATATGTGATGTATGAGATTGATCATGTTCTTGTAATAGGAATCACGACTTGCATGTCGTTGAGTATGACAACCGGCAGGAGCCATAGGAGTTGTCTTAATTTATTTATGACCTGCGTGTCAACATAAACGTCATGTAATTACTTTACTTTATTGCTAACCGTTAGCTGTAGTAGTAGAAGTAATAGTTGGCGAGACAACTTCATGGAGACACAATGATGGAGATCATGGTGTCATGCCGGTGACGATGATGATCATGGAGCCCCGAAGATGGAGATCAAAAGGAGCAATATGATATTGGCCATATCATGTCACTATTTGATTGCATGTGATGTTTATCATGTTTATGCATCTTGTTTACTTAGAACGATGGTAGTAAATAAGATGATCCCTCATAATAATTTCAAGAAAGTGTTCCCCCTAACTGTGCACCGTTGCGACAATTCGTTGTTTCGAAGCACCACGTGATGATCGGGTGTTAGATTCTAACGTTCACATACAATGGGTGTAAGACAGATTTACACACGCGAAACATTTAGGTTGACTTGACGAGCCTAGCATGTACAGACATGGCCTCGGAACACAAGAGACCGAAAGGTCGAGCATGGGTCGTATGGTAGATACGATCAACATGAAGATGTTCACCGATGTTGACTAGTCCGTCTCACGTGATGATCGGACACGGCCTAGTTGACTCGGATCATGTAATCACTTAGATGACTAGAGGGATGTCTATCTGAGTGGGAGTTCATAAGATGAACTTAATTATCCTGAACATAGTCAAAAGGTCTTCGCAAATTATGTCGTAGCTCGCGCTTTACTTCTACTGCTTAGATATGTTCCTAGAGAAATTTTAGTTGAAAGTTGATAGTAGCAATTATGCGGACTAGGTCCGTAAACTGAGGTTTGTCCTCATTGCTTCATAGAAGGCTTATGTCCTTAATGCACCGCTCAGTGTGCTGAACCTCAAACGTTGTCTATGGATGTTGCGAACATCTGACATACACATTTTGATAACTACGTGATAGTTCAGTTAAACGGTTTAGAGTTGAGGCACCAAAGACGTTTTGAAACGTCGCGAAACATATGAGATGTTTCGAGGGCTGAAATTGGGATTTCAGGCTCGTGCCCACGTCAAGAGGTATAAGACCTCCGACGATTTTCTTAGCCTGCAAACTAAGGGAGAAAAGCTCAATTGTTGAACTTGTGCTCAGATTGTCTGAGTACAACAATCGCTTGAATCGAGTGGGAGTTGATCTTCCAGATGAAATAGTGATGGTTCTCCGAAGTCATTACCACCAAGCTGCTTGAGCTTCATGATGAACTATAATATATCAGGGACATATATGATGATCCTTGAGATATTCGTGATGTTTGACACCACAAAAGTAGAAATCAAGAAGGAGCATCAATTGCTGATGGTTGGTGAAACCACTAGTTTCAAGAAGGGCAAGGGAACAAAGGGATACTTCATGAAACGGCAATTCAGCTGCTGCTCTAGTGAAGAAACCCAAGGTTGAACCCAAACCCGAGACTGAGTGCTTCTGTAATAAGGGGAACAGCCACTGGAGCAGAATTACCCTAGATACTTGGTAGATGAGAAGGCTGGCAAGGTCAATAGAAGTATATTGGATATACATTGTGTTAATGTGTACTTTACTAGTACTCCTAGTAGCACCAGGGTATTAGATACCGGTTCGGTTGCTAAGTGTTAGTAACTCGAAATAAAAGCTACGGAATAAACGGAGACTAGCTAAAGGTGAGCTGACGATATGTGTTGGAAGTGTTTCCAATGTTGATATGATCAATCATCGCACGCTCCCTCTACCATCGAGATTGGTGTTAAACCTAAATAATTGTTATTTGGTGTTTGCGTTGAGCATAGACATGATTGGATTACGTCTATCGCAATACGGTTATTCATTTAAGGAGAATAATGGTTACTCTGTTTATTTGAATAATACCTTTGATAGTCTTGCACCTAAAATGAATGGTTTATTGAGTCTCGATTGTAGTGATACACATGTTAATGCCAAAAGATATAAGATAGTAATGATAGTACCACCTACTTGTGGCACTGCCACTTAAGTCATATCGGTATAAAACGCATGAAGAAGCTCCATGTTGATGGATCTTTGGGCTCACTTGTTTTGAAAAGTTTGAGACATGCGAACCATGTCTATTGGTGTATATGCATGAAGAAACTCCATGCAAATGGACCGTTTGGACTCACTTGATTTTGAATCACTTGAGACATGCAAATCATACCACATGGGCAAGATGACTGAAAGCCTCGTTTTCAGTAAAATGGAACTAGAAAGCAACTTGTTGGAAGAAATACATTTTGATGTGTGCAGTCCAATGAGTGCTGAGGTGTGTAGTGGATATCGTTATGTTCTTACTTCACAGATGATTTGAGTAGATGTTGAGTACATTTACTTGATAAATCATGAGTCTGAATTATTGAAAGGTTCAAGTAATTTCAGGGTGAAGTTGAAAGATCATCGTGACAAGAGGATAAAATATCTATGATATGATCATAGAGATGAATATCTGAATACGAGTTTGGCATAGAATTAAGACATTGTGGAAATTGTTTCACAACTAATACAGCCTGGAACACCATAGTGTGATGGTGTGTCGGAACATCATAACTGCACCCTATTGGATAGATGCATATCATGATGTCTCTTATCGAATTACCACGATAGTTTATGGGTTAGGCATTAGAGACAACCACATTCACTTTAAATAGGGCACCTCGTAATTCCGATGAGATGACATCGTATGAACTATGGTTTAGAGAAACCTAAGCTATCATTTCTTAAAAGTTTGGGGCTGCGACGCTTATGTGAAAAAAAGTTTCAGGATGATAAGCTCGAACCCAAAGCGGATAAATGCATCTTCATAGGACACCCAAAACAGTTGGGTATACCTCCTGTCTTAGATCCGAAAGCAATAAGGGATTGTTTCTAGAATCGGGTCCTTTCTCGAGGAAAAGTTTCTCTCGAAAGAATTGAGTGGGAGGATGGTGGAGACTTGATAAGGTTGTTAAACCGTCTCTTCAACTAGTGTGTGGCAGGGCACAGGAAGTTGTTCCTGTGGCACCTACACCAATTGAAGTGGAAGCTTATGATAGTGATCATGAAACTTCAGATCAAGTCACTACCAAACCTCGTGGGATGACAAGGATGCGTACTACTTCAGAGTGGTACGTAATCCTGTCTTGGAAGTCATGTTGCTAGACAACAATGAACCTACGAGCTATGGAGAAGCGATGGTGGGCCCGGATTCAGATAAATGGCTCGAGGCCATATAATCCGAGAGAGGATCCATATATGAAAACAAAGTGTAGACTTTGGAAGAACTACTTGATGGTCGTAAGGCTGTTAGGTACATATGGGTTTTAAAAGGAAGACGGACAATGATGGTAAGTATCACCATTAAGAAAGCTCGACTTGTCGTTAAGATGTTTTCCGACAAGTTCAAGGAGTTGACTATGATGAGACTTTCTCACTCGTAGCGATGCCAAGAGTCTGTTGGAATTATATTAGCGATTACTGCATTATTTATGAAATATTGCAGATAGGATGTCAAAACATTGTTTCCTCGACGATTTTCTTGAGGAAAGGTTGTATGTGATACAACCGGAAGGTTTTGTCAATCCTGAAAGATGCTAATAAGTATGCAAAGCTCCAGCAATCCTTCTAAGGACTGGAGTAAGCATCTCGGAGTTGGAATGTATGCTTTGATGAGATGATCAAAGTTTTTGGGTTTATACAAAGTTTATGAGAAACTTGTATTTCCAAAGAAGTGAGTGGGAGCACTATAGAATTTCTGATGAATATATGTTGTTGACATATAGTTGATCAGAAATGACGTAGAATTTCTGGAAAGCATATTGGGTTATTTGGAAAGTGTTTTTCAATGGAAAGCCTGGATGAAGCTACTTGAACATTGAGCATCAAGATCTATAAGGATAGATCGAAACGCTTAATGGTACTTTCAAATGAGCACATACCTTGACATGATCTTGAAGGTGTTCAAGATGGACAAGTCAAAGAAGGAGTTCTTGCCTGAGTTGTAAGGTATGAAGTTAAGACTTAAAGCTCGACCATGGCAGAAGAAAGAGGAAGAACGAAGGTCGTCCCCTATGCCTAAGACATAGGCTCTACAGTATGCTATGCTGTGTACCGCACCTGAAATGTGCCTTGCCATGAGTCAGTCAAGGGGTACAAGAGTGATCCAAGAATGGATCACAGAACAGTGGTCAAAGTTATCCTTAGTAACTAGTGGACTAAGGAATTTTCTCGATTATGGAGGTGGTAAAAGAGTTCGTCGTAAAGGGTTACGCCGATGCAAACTTTGACACTAATCCAGATTATTCTGAGTAGTAGACTGGATTCGTATAGTAGAACAGTTATTTGGAATAGCTCCAAATATAGCGTAGTAGCTGCATCTACAAGATGACATAGAGATTTGCGAAGTACATACGGATCTGAAAGGTTCAGACCCGTTGACTATAACATCTCTCACAAGCATAACATGATCAAACCCAGAACTCATCGAGTGTTAATCACATGGTAATGTGAACTAGATTATTGATTCTAGTAAACTCTTTGGGTGTTAGTCACATGGGGATGTGACCTTGAGTGTTAATCACATATCGATGTGAACTGGATTATTGACTCTAGTGCAAGTGGGAGACTGTTGGAAATATGCCCTAGAGGCAATAATAAATTAGTTATTATTATATTTCCTTGTTCATGATAATCATTTATTATCCATGCTAGAATTGTATTGATAGGAAACTCATATACATGTGTGGATACATAGACAACACCATGTCCCTAGTAAGCCTCTAGTTTACTAGCTCGTTGATCAATAGATGGTTACGGTTTCCTGACCATGGACATTGGATGTCGTTGATAACGGGATCACATCATTAGGAGAATGATGTGATGGACAAGACCCAATCCTAAGCCTAGCACAAGATCATGTAGTTCGTATGCTAAAGCTTTTTCTAATGTCAAGTATCATTTCCTTAGACCATGAGATTGTGCAGCTCCCGGATACCGTAGGAGTGCTTTGGGTGTGCCAAACGTCACAACGTAACTGGGTGGCTATAAAGGTACACTACGGGTATCTCCGAAAGTGTCTATTGGGTTGGCACGAATCGAGACTGGGATTTGTCACTCCGTGTAAACGGAGAGGTATCTCTGGGCCCACTCGGTAGGACATCATCATAATGTGCACAATGTGATCAAGGAGTTGATCACGGGATGATGTGTTATGGAACGAGTAAAAGAGACTTGCCGGTAACGAGATTGAACAAGGTATCGGATACCGACGATCGAATCTCGGGCAAGTACAATACCGATAGACAAAGGGAATTGTATACGGGATTGATTAAGTCCTTGACATCATGGTTCATCCGATGAGATCATCGTGGAACATGTGGGAGCCAACATGGGTATCCAGATCCCGCTGTTGGTTATTGGCCGGAGAGTCATCTCGGTCATGTCTGCATGTCTCCCGAACCCGTAGGGTCTACACACTTAAGGTTCGGTGACGCCAGGGTTGTAGAGATATTAGTATGCGGTAACCCGAAAGTTGTTCGGAGTCCCGGATGAGATCCTGGACGTCACGAGGAGTTCCGGAATGGTCCGGAGGTAAAGAATTATATATAGGAAGTGCTATTTCGGCCATCGGGACAAGTTTCAGGGTCACCGGTATTGTACCGGGACCACCGGAGGGTCCCGGGGGTCCACCGGGTGGGGCCACCTGCCCCGGGGGCCACCTGCTCCAGGGGCCACATGGGCTGTAGGGGGTGCGCCTTGGCCTATATGGGCCAAGGGCACCAGCCCCTAGAGGCCCATGCGCCAAAGGGACAAGAGGAGGGGAGAGTCCTGAAGAGGGAAGGCACCTCCGAGGTGCCTTGGGGAGGATGGACTCCTCCCCCCTTGGCCGCACCCTTCCTTGGAGGAAGGGGCAAGGCTTCGCCCTCCCCCTATCCCTTGGCCCTATATATAGTGGGGGGAAGGGAGGGCAACTAAAACTAAGCCCTGGCGCCTCCCTCTCCCTCCCATGACACATCTCCCTCCTCCCGCAGCGCTTGGCGAAGCCCTGTTGGAATCCCGCTACTTCCACCACCACGCCGTCGTGCTGTTGGATCTCCATCAACCTCTCCTCCCCCTTGCTGGATCAAGAAGGAGGAGACGTCGCTGCTCCATACGTGTGTTGAACGCGGAGGTGCCGTCCGTTCGGCGCTAGGATCATCGGTGATTTGGATCACGACGAGTACAACTCCATCAACCCCGTTATCTTGAACGCTTCCGCGTGCGATCTACAAGGGTATGTAGATCCACTCCTCCCTCGTTGCAAGATGACTCCATAGATTGATCTTGGTGACACGTAGGAAAATTTTGAATTATTGCTACGTTCCCCAACAGTGGGCCCCAGCCGTCTGTGTCTATGCTCGTCGGCTTCTGCGCCGGCTGCTGGGGCCCGCCGGCTGGTGGGGCCCCACCGGCTGCCGGCTCCTTGGTCGACAGGAAGGCCCCACTGTCCAGGGCCTTGTTGGTGGCTGGTTACTGTTGCCTCGACCTGGTGACGAGGGCTTCGCTGAGGTGGGCGTGGCTACAGCGCCGCCACCCGGCGGGCGATCGCCGTAGCCTCACCGCGTCTTTTCTCCTTAATGGGGCGTCTCCTTCGTGGGAGGGGGCAAGCCGACTGCGGGGAGCCGGCCCCGTCTCGGGCTGACTGGGGGAGTCCTGGCCACCTTCGGACGTCTCTCTGCCTGAAGGGGCCCACCGCCCGTGGGCCGCGCTGGCGGCCCGTTGTGGGTGACATCAGGGTCAACATGGCAACAGTACCGCGCCGGACGGGTCATGGCCACCCCGTACGGCGCACTGTGTCAGGCGTGCTCCGGGATTCGGGGGTGGCAGGCTTTACTGTAGCCACGCCTCGTCACATCGCCGTTATGTGGATGCAGACTTCGAGGGTGCGATCTTGACCGCTTGGTGGGAGCTGTCCTCTTGGAGTCGGCCTTCTCGGGGCCGGCTTCTCGGAGCCGGCCCTCCCGCGGTATTCTTCATGGGGGCTAAAGTCGGGCCGCCTTCCGATAGTCAGCCTGGGAGACAGCCGGCAAGGGGAAGGCGGCCTCTCGTCTTGGATTCTTGAGGGCCGGATCGGCTCGTAATTTTTTCAGAAAGGCCAGGGGGGCGGCTAGGCTACCCGTGGTCATTTACTCCGACACGGCCTCTCTTTCTTCGTACATGCGCACTCGAGGTGAGTCATGAATTATGTCGCAAGGCAGCACCGCCTCAGCGCTGTACACCATAAAAAACGGTGTGTATCCGGTAGTGCGATTCAGCGTGGTCCGCAGCCCCCATAGTACGGAGTCGAGCTCCTCTACCCAATGGGTGTCTGATTCCTTTAAGGACCGGACTAGTTTGGGTTTAATACCACTCATGATAAGACCATTAGCTCGTTCGACTTGACCGTTAGTTTGCGGATGACAGACAGAAGCATAATCGAGCTTGATGCCCATGTTGCTGCACCAAAGTTTCACCTCATCGGCTGTAAAGTTCGTGCCGTTGTCAGTGATGATGCTGTGGGGAACGCCATAACGATGTACAACCCCGGATATGAAGTCTATCACCGGTCCGGATTCAGCCATTTTGACAGGTTTGGATTCTATCCATTTGGTGAATTTGTCCACCATGACCAGTAAGTATTTTCTCTTATGGGTTCCCCCTTGAGGGGTCCGACCATATCGAGCCCCCAGAACGCAAAGGGCCAAGTAATGGGGATGGTTTGGAGGGCGGTAGGTGGCATTTGGCTTTGGTTTGCAAAAATCTGGCAACCAACACAATGTTGAACCAAATGATGTGCATCTGCCCGGGCCGTCGGCCAATAAAAACCTGTACGGAAGGCCTTACTTACAAGGGCCCGGGCTGCTGCGTGGTGGCCGCCGAGTCCGGCATGGATTTCGGCCAACAGCTTCCGCCCTTCCTCTTCAGAGATGCACCTTTGAAGGACTCCGGTTGTACTTTTCTTATAAAGGTCTCCCTCATGGACCTTGTAGGCTTTAGATCGCCGCACTATGCAGCGAGCCTCATTTTGGTCCTCGGGTAATTCCTGTCTAGTTAGGTAGGCCAGGAATGGTTCTGTCCACGGGGTGATGACGGCCATTATCACGTGGGCTGAAGGTGTTATTTCGGTGGCAGATCCTTCGATTGTGTCAGAGTATTCGGTATCTGGGGTTGTGGCCTGGTCTGGACTAATTTTGCCAGTGTCCCCTTCCCATACCATGGATGGTTTAAACAGTCTTTCCAGGCAGATGTTTGGTGGGACAGGGTCGCGTTTAGCGCCGATACGAGCTAGGATGTCCGCTGCCTGGTTGGTTTCCCGAGCCACGTGGTGGAATTCCAGCCCCTCGAACCGGGCTGATATTTTGAGGACGGTGTTGCGATATGCCGTCATTTTCGGATCCTTGGCATCGAAGTCTCCATTTATTTGGATATTGTGAGGTTCGAGTCCCCATGCACCTCTAGGCGTTGGATGCCCATGGAGACTGCCATCTAGAGGCCGTGTAGTAGGGCCTCGTATTCGGCTGCGTTATTGGAGTCCGTATATAGTATTTGGAGCATGTATTGCACCGTGTCTCCGGTGGGGGACGTTAGGACGACGCCAGCCCCTAGACCAGCCAACATTTTAGAGTCATCGAAGTGCATGATCCAATTGGAGTATGCGCCGTACTCTTTAGGGAGTTCGGCTTCTGTCCATTCGGCTACGAAATTGGCCAGTACTTGCGACTTAATGGCTCATCGTGGCTTATATGTTATGTCAAATGGGAGGAGCTCAATAGCCCATTTGGCAATCCGGCATGTGGCATCACAGTTGTTTATTATGTCATTGAGTGGTACTTCGGATGCCACCGTGATCGAACACTCTTGAAAGTAGTGTCATAATTTCCGGGATGTCATAAATACCGCGTATGCTATCTTTTGGTAATGTGGGTGCCGTGATTTGCATGGAGTGAGGACGGTGGATACATAATATACCGACTTTTGAAGCGGGAATCTATGTCCGTCCATCTCTCGTTTGACGACAAGCACTGTGCTTACAACTTGGTGAGTTGCCGCTATATATAATAGCATTGGTTTGCCAACAGTTGGCGCGGCCAGGATTGGGTTGCCAGCCAGGATGGCTTTGATTTCTTCCAGTTCGGCCGTGGTTGCGTCTGTCCACTCGAAGTGTTCGGTGCGCCTAAGAAGGCAATAAAGTGGAAGTGCCTTTTCTCCTAATCGGGAGATAAAGCGGCTTAAAGCTGCCACGCATCCAGTCAATTTCTGGATTTGCTTGAGGTCAGTTGGGATAGACAATTGTGACAGACACTACTAGGAAAAGGGCTAAAGATGAGATTGACACTAATGACGCACTGTACATGTGGTGCGCCATTACGAAATACTAATGACGCACCATATGTTGGTACGCCATTAGTGTGCAAATACTAATGGCGCACCACATCCACGGTGCGCCATTAGTAAAAAATTTTTTTTTTCAAAATTACTAATGGCGCACCGTGGGTGTGGTGCGCCATTACTAGTTGAACTACTAATGGCGCACCACATCCACGGTGCGCCATTAGTAAAAAAATTTAATTTTTTTCAAAATTACTAATGGCTCACCGTGGGAGTGGTGCGCCATTACTAGTTGAAC